>NW_028143455.1:0-89107 GCF_977018435.1 Lepisma saccharinum | reverse complement strand
GAGACAGAGAAAGAGACAGAGAGACACAGAGAGAGAGAGAGAGGCAGAGGGTGTGAGAGAGGCAGAGGGAGAGAAAATTACAAAAATTGTCTCATATCATGTAGCACAATCAGAACATCAGAATCCAGAATTCAGAGTGTGGATCACTTGTTGACTACAAATATTGTAAGAAAAGTGGCATATTTACATATTTAAAGTGTACATATTTAACAATGTTTTACCTGTTTCATCATCAACATCTGTAAGTATGCTGTTCAGATGAATAATTAACAAAGCACTTAGTTTAGATATCATATCAGAAGAGGGTTGTGGTGTTGGCAGGTCCATAATAGCCTGTTTTTTGAACCCAAATAAGTTCATAGTCATGTTTATTTATTTCAAATCATGCTCTGTAATTGGGCATTGATTGCCACTTTTCAAATCACAATGCCCCCATGGTAGAGTATGTATGCCACATGACAAAATGCATCTCTTATCATCATGTGGGTCCAGAGCCACTTTTCTGGATTCTGATGTTCTGATTGTGCTACATGATTTGAGACAATTTTTGTAATCATCAAATTCAAGCTCTTTGTCAACAGTTACTTTGCCAATGCCCTTGGCCTTTTTGGCAACAGCGCCACTACATGTTTCAAAACTGTACATCTTGGCTCTTAACCCAGCAAATGCCACAATAACATCACCAAGTGTCTCATCTTTTAACTTGCCAGGCACCTTTTTGTTGTGAGGTTTAATTTTTGAATGTTCAGTGGTATCAAAATATTTAAACAATTCAGGCTGTGCTATATCTTGATAAACATCTTCTGTTTGAATATCAAGAACAAAACTATCTGTGTCCATGTACATCAGTTTTACACGATCCTTATAAAAAGGCTTCAACACATCATAATACAATTTTAACATGTGTAATTTGGCCAATTCCAATATCACAGCCCCTACATAAATAGGCCTATCAAACTTAATCTCTGTTTTTTCATGTTGAAAAGTGCCATATTTTCATCATAAATTCTTCTGTAATTGAAGTTGGGCTTTGCTATCAATTTTTTGCTCCGGCTGGGGTCAGTAATTATTTTAACATCAATATGTTTTCTGACATTTTCAATTGTTTTGCCATACACTGAATTGACCATCAATTTAAACAAGGTCTTATCAAATTGGCTCATTGCAGATGTTCGAAGCTCTGTGTTTGTATCAATATATGGCTTCAACCATCTTGAGTGCCTGAACCTCAAAACTTTTCCAATTTTGGTCACTTGAACACCATGATTCATCAGGAAGTGGAGGTTTTTGTAATATATGACATAATCCTGTTTTGGCTCCAGAGTCATCATCAATTTCTTCTGTTTAGAGCCAGGTGAGCACTCAACCTCAGGAATTGGGGGCAGATCAGAAAATGTGTTGTGTAAATTATCTGGAATTGTCAGATCAACCTCTAAGAACAGGCCATAGTTACTGTCATCAAAATCCTGAAGATCTTCAATATTGAAATCTTCAACCCACTCAAGCCCTGCATATGGCAGTTTTTTCATCATGGCATAACCATAGAGGCTGTTGGCATCTACATACAGTATATAATTTGATGGCAGTGCTGGATCATAATCAGGAATATATTTTTGTTATTTGCTCTGGCATATCTCTGAGAACATTGCACCATGCCTCCTCTTATACATTGTTCCATAAACAGATACATATCTTGATCCTGGATCAGATCCATTTGCATTTTAGTGTTTAAAAACATTGCAGACCATGCTAGGCCCGGAGCACTGTAAAAATACATTGGATCCAGCTTATAATTTTGCATGGAAGATTTTCTGAATGCCTGCAGTATATCAGCTAAGAGGGTCACATCAAGTTTTAAATATGCCTTGTGATAATCACCAAATGTCTGGCATTTTAAATTGTTCCACATCAACTGGGCATGGTGATAATCTTCATCAGTGATTCCAGATCCTCTGATTTTGCTGTAAAACTCTTGTTGTGGTGGCAGAGAACACTCATCAAATTTAGAAAAATCTGTAACATAATCATATGGATATACACCCTTCCGCCTAATTAATTTCAGGTCCTGATTTGGAAACAAAGCACATGTGATTTTGAATTGATCATCAGATAATTGAGTGGCCAGTGTAGCCAGGCTAGCCGATAAAATTCTGTATGAATCAAGAAATCTTAAGTGAATAGGAACACCATTAACTTTAATTATTTTGCTAATGGCAATATATTTTTCATTATTTTCAGCTAAAATATTTAAATTCTGCTTGTCAAACCCCTCGTACCTGATCAAATGATGAAAATCATAATTGGATGCACCATGGCAAAATATGGGAACAAATTTTGGTCTCTGGATCTTAATATTACAGCTATTACACAGGGCCATTAAGAATTTACCATCTGTATGGGAATGGTGTTTCACCTTGATATTTGCATCTGAAAATTCACAATCACATACCGGGCATTTTTCTGCATTGTTGAAATCTTCAATCTGTTTCTCTGTTAAAGGCAACATGGGTTTTGATTTTAATAAAACATTAGATGCTATGTTATGGCACTCATTTTCTATTCTTTGTGCAAATTCTTTGATGGCATCTTCTCCCATGTATAAATATTCTTTACTAACAACACCATCCTGTACAATCACATAATAAAAACTAGAAGGTTCATGTAACTGGTATGGTGTAATTGAAGATTCATCAGGATCTGGGCTGCAGAATGCAAGGGGTTTGAGGTTTGATTCAAAATCACAGACTATATATGCTGGGTGTTCCAACAGGGCTTCAAACTTTTTGAATTTTGCATTTTCACTTGGATTAGGCATCACCATATGAACAGGTTTATGGTTGCCACAGTATTTCAGATGCTCAATTAACTTGTTTTCAGCAATTTCTGCATTCACTTCCCGAACCCCATTTATTATTTTTTCACCATCAAATACAGACAAACATCTTCTACACAACTTGAATATTGTATTGGATTTGTCTAGTTGTGTTCTGGCTAAAGCTTCAAGATTATGTATCAGAGTGTAATGATATGTGCCATCCTCTTCAATTAAGAGCAGATCAATCGGAACAGCAGAATCATCATCAAATGTACTGATTCTGAGAGGTTCTATCAAGCAATTGCCACGGCCAGTAGAACAAGTAAATACATTAATAGATAATTGTTTACCATTAATATCCCTGGCTTTTTTTTTCAAATTTATCAATATTCTGAACAGACATTGGATATTCTAAGCCCTTCATTGCTTCATCAAAATCATTTTCATGCTGTTTATAATAACTTATTCTCTCAGGATCCCTTGAAACTGGATACAAAGCAGCTAAAATACACCACAAAGAGCATTTCTCATCATTATTTTTTATATTAACCACGGCTTGTTTGTTTTTAATATTGGCAGGTAAAGGCACATAAGTGGAACCTTGTAATGGGCTGAATTCAGAAATATTAACATATAACTTGTGTGGAGATCCGCATAGGCTCCATCCTGATTCTTTTGCTGCAAATTCAGAGTGTTTAATATTCAATTGATCTATCAAACTGCTTATTATTTTGTCTAAATTTGCATTTGAATATACAGGTACAGTTTCTGTTATGTGGGGCTGTGTAAATTTTGTGCCATTTGGATTCTTATATTGTGTAAACAATTTGAGGGACAGCTTATAAGAGCCATTTTGTGCATTTAGAATTGCCTGCACATCTGGATTTATACTGTTCAAAGAATTCTTAATGTCACATCTTGGCTCTGATACAAAACTGTGATCCCTTAATTGGCCGTTAAAACTGCTATGGATGGGTTCATAGCGTGGCTGCTTTGCTGGTCCGGCATTAACAGGTGTTTCATGCTTCCTTTTCAGACCAGATATATATTTTCTATGGCATTTAGGGCATATTTTTGTGGGAGTTCTGCATTTGTCTGGATTACAATTCCTTTGATGCTTAGCCCAATTGGGGCTAGATATATTCTTTTTGCATTGATTACAATATTTTTGATTTGGCATTTTTGTTGTTGTTTATTATATAAGATTTCCTGGGGTCCAAATCAAAATTCTATGCTTAATAAAAAATATCAGTTGGGTTCAGCAGTGTGATTTGTGTGTGTGTGTGTGTGTGTGTGTGTGTATATGTGTATGTGTGTATGTGTGTTAATATTTTTGGCTTTGGTATTTATATAAAATTTCTTGGAGTTCAAATCAAAACTCTATACTTAATAAACCTATGACAGGTTGTCAAAAATTCTGTATATTAAATCAAATAGATTTGTAATTCAATTTATACAAATCTGCAATATTTTTGTGTTTAAAAAAATATGAGCAGCACTGCAACAACACACCCTTACTCTTCAACAACTCTCACAATACTGGCTGATATGCAATGCAAAATCTCTTTATATAGCCTAAGCACAGACCGCATTGAAAACATCTGAAACAATAAGCCAATCAGAATATAACACATCATCACATTATGTCATAACCAACCAATCAGAAAACAACACATGTCTAATAATTTGTTGCAAAACATGATGCAATATAAATAAACCAGAAATAGGCCACAAGTGGACCGGAAGTGGACCGGAAGTATGCAAATCGGAAGTGGACCGGAAGTGGACCGGAAGTGGACCGGAAGTGAACTGGAAGTGGACCGGAAGTGAACCGGAATTGGACCGGAAGTGAACCGGAAGTGGACCGGAAGTGGACCGGAAGTGGACCGGAAGTAAATATGTGTGGGTGGGTGTGGGTGTATGTGGGTTTTATGAGCATCTTGGCTTAGTTTCAAGTGTGGGCAACAAAAATATCAAGAGGGGCATATTTTTAACAAATTTATGGACAACAATCTGACAGAAGTGCCTTTTATAAGTGTAGGCAAATCAATCTGAGGGGGGTCATACTTTCTCAGGAAATTCCTGAGGGCATTTTTACAAAAATCTTGGATTAGACGGGGTTCCACACTTGAGCAAAAAGCTAATATGGGCATGTTGAGCAAGTTTTAAGTGTAGTCAAATCTGCCTGAGGGGGGTTCATACTTTCTCGCACTGGTTGTATGGCCTTTTACACTACTGTTCTTACATGATTAACATTATTTTACATTGTATGTTGCTAATGCTAAGTTGAACTAAGCTCTCACTACAACTTTCCAAACTACGATACACCTTTCGTGCCATCACTAATCTGTGAATTAATTGAACTGAAGAAGTGAGTGAGACGTTCTATATGCTGGCTTGTGTTTAGGAAGAACTTGAATAATAGTTGTGGTCTTACCAATGAACCAAACTATCTTTTCAAGTCCCGTGGTGCAAATTATTTATTGGAAAAATGTTGTTCTAGAAGGATACATTTATTCAAAATAATGCATTCTTCTTACACAAATTTTTAAATGTATTTTCTGTTTGATGTTCACTTGATGATGGGTATACTTACAGAAATACATGACACTACCAACCAATTAAATTATTTTAATTTGCACATGTATTGAAAAGTTAATTATATTCTGCCAGAAAACAAAACGTTGAACTTGAACTTGCTTACCTCCAAAGCTTTTAGAATATGCATCACAGCACCCTCTACCGACAGCCCTCGTATTGTGTTAGTTTCTTTGCACATCACCATCGCGGGCGGCGCTGATGTCGATATAATGTAAGTGTCCTCCTCGCTCTCTGTGAGGGGCGTGGCTGGCGGAGCCTCCTCTGAAATTAATTGAAAATAAATAATTACATCATCTTCCTATAACAATCGAGTTGACATCTGTATATAAAAATAATGTCAAGTTCAATAGAAGCAATTGTAACTAATATAACGAAATGTTCTGCAATGTTTCTTCACCAAAGGTTAGGTTCATAACTGATTTTGAAATATTAATCTGAAAATGTACCCTCGTGCGACAGCAATGTCTGCCGGTGCCACCTATCGGTGTCTTTACAAACTAACAGGGCTACAAAGATGACATTTGGTGGATAGAGAGATCTGTCAAGTATCAAGTAATAGCTAAGTGCGTGCACCTTACTTTATTACGATTGGACCATCAACCTGGTCGTGGCGGACTAAATTCTATCTCACGGGACATCTCGTAATACAGAAAATGACGAAGATACAGTGATATACTTTAACTCACTTTCGACCTAGCAAATACTTGTTTAAAATAAGGCAAATTATTTCGATCAATCTACATGAGCTAAAATGCTGAAAGTCAACGAATATGCACATCGCGCCACGGCGCTAAGGGTCCCGGGTTCGAATCCTGGCCTGCGCGTGAATGTTTGCGAGTGTCCATTCATCAATTATATCATATCATCACTCATTCCCATCTTCACAAGTTAGCCAAAAGTGGCACAAAAAGCGAAGTAAAATAAAACAAATCAATCAACAACGCATATCTTTTAACGTTGCTATACCACCAGACCAGGGTCGACCCTACGTTGCTAATGGGCCTGGATAATACAATATTCACGGGGCCTATACATGGGCGTCCGGAAGGGGGGGCAAGGAGGGGCCGTGGCCCTCCCTGGAAAATGTAAGTCCACCAAAAATTACATATTTCGCACATGTAATTTAATTTCAGCCACAATAATTTGTGTTAAATATTGCACGAACATGATAAATTCAAATTTTTTTTGAGGGATGAACACTATTATTGGGGAAAATATGCCATGTTGGTCCCCCTGGAAAAAATTCCTTCCTTGCCCCTCCCTGGAAAAAATCCTGCGGACGTCCATGGGCCTATAACCATAGTTTTCAGAGATTTGAAAATATCATGGATTTTTTCAATTCTTAGTCCGATGTATGGTCACAAAATAAACAATATTGCAAATTATAAACAATTAATTTATACATTTCGTATTATTACCTGAGGTGTAAGGGGTGAACCATCCACGTATATACCATACACCCAACTGTCAACCTCAGTTCCACGTAGTACACCCTGGCCTGCATTTTGCAGACTAACGAGGCTCTGGCGACTGTGTTTTGTCCTTATATGTGCTGAGTATCACTTTACAGCCTCAGCTTTCAACTGGAGTCAGAATATTTTAGTCTCCGATATTACGGGTGCAAAGTAGCATAAGTGTTGACGCACCCATAATATTAAATCAATCAATAGTATTATTACCTAAGCAAAACATATGGTTAAAACCAATAATTATGAAAGGCCATTAAAGTTTCTAAAGTACTGTTTCTTTTCATTTCCGATGCGCCACTGGTGCGACGTTCATACGAGAATAACGAAACTGATTAACTTTCCCTATCAAAGTGGAAATTTTAATTCATATGAAATAACTCGTATCATAATTCTCTTTTATTTAATTTTCATTGAATTTTGACGCTGTAGTGAGCAAGATCACCAGCAGGAATTTTCGTCAATGGGCAGCGTTATAGAAACTTATTATTATTATTATTATTATTATTATTATTATTGAATATGCAAATGAATTATGGTTTCTGACTGCAACCAGTCACCTTCAAAAAGTTGAATCAGTTCAAAAACTTTTTATCAGGTTATTATGCACAAAGTTTAAAAAAAATTACTATGACCAACATTACTCTGAATGGTTATCACAGTTGAATATGTTTTCCTTAGAAGAAAGAAGAAAAATGAAAAGGATAAATTTTGTAGAGAAGATATTTAATTTCCAAGTTGACAGTGAATACTTTTTGAATAATATATCTTATAAAATTCCCAGATATTCCCATAGGTATATCTCAATTCTCACATGCCTAAACAAGGCAAGAGGTTTAGTAGCTGATGTTGTTGAAACCTACAATTTGAATTTATGTTGATGTATAAGATTGTAGGATCCACTGTTTTATTTTATAATTATGTATCCAATTTTTTAAATTTTGTATAACATAGTGGTTGTTTAATCGTTATCATCACTTAAATAAATATGATTATTATTATTATTAGAACAATACACAGTTAATTACACAATATTATATAACAATAAACAATTATTAGTATCAGAGATATAATAGATCTCGTTGAAAACTGTAAACTGAAGTGTAAATATGCTAACTTGTTATGTTATGTTATTCTATTTTATTCGTGTAACATTCTACTTTTGTATTTGACTTAGTGCTGTATTAGGTTTCATACTGTGCTCAACACTTAAAATAAACGATTATTATTATTATTTATTTATTTATTTATTTATTTTCAATAATGAACTCAACAGGCTGGCGCCCAGTTAGAGTTCAGAGATACAGGTTTTTATACATGCTTCAGTGACTGTTATTTGATATTGTTTTCATTACACAGTTTTTAAATTGTATATATGGCATAGAGAACAAATCAATATTTTTGTTACGCTTTTCCAAGGCATTGTAGAGAATACTCATTCTCCAGATAGGGGATTTCTTGACAATGTTTGTTCGCGCTCTATTCACAAAAAAGGTTTGATGATTGGGTCGCGTCTTATTGTTAGGAACACGTAATTTAAATTGTGAGATCCAAAGAGGAGAGCGAAGTTTTCCATTATATATTTTCCAGAGCAGCAGCAGGTCGCGCACAGTCCTTCGATCGTCAAGCCTGTGCATTCGGAGCTCCTCTATTAGATTACTGTACGAATCAAATTTGGGATAAATACCTTCAAGTTTATACTTCATATAACGTAACATCTTTGATTGTACTCGCTCTATTTTTGTAGTCTGTACTATACAGTCAGTGTTCCATACAACAGACCCGAATTCAAGTTTTGAACGCACTAATGAGTAATATAATACCTTAAGTGTTTGGGTGTCTCGAAAGTCTCTGCCCATTCTAATAATGAACCCGATAAGTTTGTAAGCGTTGCCTATTACTTTGTTAATATGCTGAGTGAAAGTTAGCTTAGAGTCAAAATATATTCCTAGGTCCTTTGCTGTTTCAGATTTTTTTAGATTGGTATTATTAAGTTTATATTGAAAATTTAAGATCGTTTTTTGTTTAGAGTAAGTAACAGAATAGCATTTTGCTGCATTAAGAGAAAGACCGTTGCACAAGCACCACGCACTCAACCTATTTATGTCTTGTTGTAGACAGACACAGTCTTCAATATTTTTTATTCTTTGAAAGAATTTCAGGTCGTCTGCAAATAACAGTTTTCTAGAATTAATCAAATGCTCTGGTAAATCATTGATTAATAGAAGAAAGAGAAGAGGTCCTATGTTCGACCCTTGAGGTACTCCGGAACGTACTAGAAATTCGCTGGATGTGTGGCCTTTATACGAAATATATTGTTTTCTATTCATTAAATATGACGCCACAAGTTTCCTGAGGGGAAGGGAAAAGTTGAAAGTGCCCAATTTACTTAGTAGTACATCATGATTTACAGTGTCAAAGGCTTTGGAAAAATCAGTGTATATTACATCCACCTGCCCCCCATCATCTAGCACCGTGCTTATATAATGCAGTTTCTCGCCAAGGTTTGTTTCTATTGAGCAGCTGGGCAGAAAGCCATGCTGGTATTCAGAAAAAGTTTCTCTGACATGGTTATATATGTGGCAATATAAGATTTGCTCAAATATTTTAGCAGGGGCAGATAAAAGAGCTATAGGACGATGGTTTTGTATGTTTCTGTTCTCCGAGGATTTCGGTACTGGACATACAGCAGTAACTTTCCACCGTTCGGGAAACTGCATAGAAGATAATATCGCATTGAAGATAATAAAGAGTGGAATTTTTAAAATGTCTACACATCCTTTGAAGATGTAGGGTGGGATTTTGTCTGGCCCTGCCGACTTCTTTGGCTTTAATTTTTTTACAGCTGCTTCAATTTCAGACATACTGATCATCTGAATGTTGAGTGAATCTAGCGTTTTGCACTCTGTGTGCCCCGCCATGATCTCGAGGTTATACTTTGCCGTATTGTTTGCATACACAGATTGAAAGTATTTCGCAAATTCATCAACGACGGTATTTAGGTTTAATATGGGTTCATTGTTTGAAGAAACTGGAAACTGTTTGTTTTGCCTGTTGCGATTTATGTACGACCAGAAAAGTGACGGGTCACTTTGAATATTGCTTTCGATGTCGAACAAGTAATTATTATGGGCGGCTGATATTTCTTTTTTGATTGCTTTTCTGAGTTCTTTAAATTTGTTGGCATGGTGAACTGGGTTACCTACGTTTTGCTTCCATTTTTGGTGGTGGTGAGCCTTTGCTTTTATTTTTTTAATTATATTGGCGGTAAACCAGCATGGATATTTAGGAGGGGTTAGGCGTCTTAAGGGGATGCACGCGTCAAATGCTTCGTATATTATGTTGTAAAACATATCTGTCATTTCGTTTACGTTATCACAGAGTTTTAGTGTATCCCAGTTAACGACCGATAGTTTGTTGTATAGTTTGTTAAAGTCAGCTTTTTTGAAATTGTACGAGAGGTTGTTTGGTGGATGGTTACTCTGTGTCCTTTTTCTGTGCTTTATTTCGATTACGAGACAAGGATGATGCTTATACTACTACTACCTCTACATCTTGTTTTTTTTTAAAAAATTACATACATTTGTAATCTCCATATTCTGTTTATTTACATACAATTTGCATAATTTTATACTTAACATCAGTGGCGGCAATTGGGGGGGCATTTGCCCCCCCACTTATGCAATTTTTGCCACTGCACTATGCTAAACCTTATGGACCAAGGGAAAGTAAACTGTCCTTGCCTCACACCACTTTTTGCAATTTGCCCCCCCCCCCCGTAGTTTTGGAACCCAATCGCAGCAACTGCTAAACATATTAACTCATGTAGGCCAAAAAGCTGTTTTCTATAGTTAGCAATGTAAAATATACTGTAAGTTTGAATGTAACCCTATTTCAAATAATAATATAATAGTTGCTGTTACTTACGGCCTGTAAGTCACAGGAAACGATATTTTTTGTTATAAAATATCTCTACAATTTCACCATTCCAATTAAATTATTTATTTCCAGAAATCTCAGGAGGGGCAAGTGCCCTGGCACCCCCTGCGAGCTCCCTTGGTAGTGAGTTTACATTCTTTCGATTTATTTTTATAAATTAAACGAATATTGCATATTAACTCGTTTTGTTGATATTTTCAAGTATGTAAGTATGTAAAAACAATACCATATTAGTTGTTTAATTAGAAGCCGCAGTGTCCTATAAACTCGTAAATAAAAAGAATACAAATAACTGGTGGTCCCGGGTTCGATACCCGGTGGAGGCACAAGTGGTTCGGATCCCACTTTAAACTGTATGTCCAGTCCCGATTAGCCTTACTGTGCATAAAGTGGACTTAAAACAGCAACTCAAACCAAACCAAACCAAATAACTGGCGATGGTGCCCCACTTGCCCCTCCATGCAACAGACCCATTCAAGCAATAAATTTGTCATGTTGGAAGACTTAGGTGGGCAGGACATGTGGCACGAATGGGAGAGGAAAGAAGAGTTTACACGATTCTTGTTGGGAAGCCTGGTGGTAAGAGACCTGTAGGAAGGCCAAGACGAAGGTGGAGGGACAACGTTGAGATGGACCTAATGGAAATCGGTAAGGATGGAAAAATTTGGACTGATCTTGCCCAGGATAGGAACACATGGAAGGCTTGTGTTGCTACAGACATAAACTTTCGGGTTTAACAAGGCTAGAGACAGTGGCGTGCCCAGGGTTTTCGAAGGGGTGACGTTATGTATAAGATTTCTAAGTAGTCCGCCCTCATTTTGTCATATTTTCCTACTTTTGATGTTCTTTTTTTAGGAATACTGGGCCAAAGGGGGGTAACCCCCACCAAACCCCCCCTTGGACACGCCACTGGCTATAGAGTTAGTCATGTTGGAAGACTTGCACAATACCAGCTTGATGAGATATTTTTATTTTCGATTGGCCTTTCCATTATATTGTTCTACGCTTAACAATGTACAGCTACGAGCATTACTGTCTCCAACTCACCTTGAAGTATATCGTAGACGCTGAACCTCAAGTTCACCCTGTGTTGTAGGCCGAGATACACCAGCGCCCTCGCAGCATGATGCTTGACGAACTTTGCATATTTCGTGCTGTGATTCGTGTAGTACCACTCGTCAGATGGCAGCAGCAGCTGGCTCAAGACGTCAGGCAGGCCTTGGTCCAATAGGGAGCGGTGGTTGCTTGGATCAAGAGCAAGAGTGGCCACTATTTGGAGCACCAAGACAAGAAGTTGCTGGAAGAAGAAGAAAATAAGAGATTACATAAGTACTGATCTCGGAATCTTTGTCTAAAGTAGGGTTACCATAATTTAACAAACTGGGACATATTATAAGAAACAAGAACATGTTAAAATTTAAGAAAACTATAAATGAATCTATTACATATTACATACACATATGCAGTGTTGGCGATTAAGGGGCATTGCCCCACCCCACTTTTTGCCACTTTTGCTCTATGATAAATCTTATCTGCCAATGAAAAATAAACTGTCTCTGTCCCCCCCCGCCACAGTTTTGGCACCTTTCCCCCTTGTTTTAGAACCCAGTCGCTGCTACTGCACATATGTATAATATACAGGGTGGTGCAAAAGTAGGTTGACAGTTCACAGTTGACATATGCCAAGTAGGTTTAGTATGCTTTGGAATACCTTCTCTTTCACCACACCCTAGAAAAGAAATCCATGTGCGTAACGTCTGGGATCGTGGGGGCCACACAAAGCTACAACTCAATGTAAAATATAAAAAAATGCAAAAGAAAGATTGTCAACCCACTTTTGATCCAACCTGTATACTGGTACAAAAACATATTAACTAACATAAATTCCACTTTAAAAAGAATTATAAACCATAGACATACTTATTATCCTCTGAATGTTAGAGACAATGAATCAGCATTCACATGCAAAATTAATTGGACATTATCCAGTGTCTAATCATCTAATGCTTTAACTATACTAATTCTAACACTACATTTAGAGAGATCACTTCTCGCGTCTTTATGTGAACACGTGGGAATCGAACCTACGAAAGACCTCTGGATTTACTACTCCACGGCGGACTACATTGAATAGCAACAGTCTCCGGCGATAAAACCCGGTGGAGGCACAAGTGGTTCGGATCCACTTTAAATTGTAGGCCCAGTCCCGATTAGCCTTACTGTGCATAAAGTGGACTTAACACACCAAATCAATCAAGACCGACGATAAAAATGGGATACCTAGATCCCGAGATACTTGCTTGTCTATCAAGTTGTCCATCACCATGTTCGTGTACTTTATTTGAACCAATAAGAGCTTCAAGAATTAAGAGAAAACTCAAAACAAGCTGTTGACAACTTCTGCACCAGCATACATAAAAATCCATCGCTTAAAAACACACAGGATGTAAGAAAAAAATTAATGAAAATAGTCATGGACAATTTGCACGGTAATACTCATGGATCCCACTATACATGCGTCTCACATCGATCCATAAAACCCTTGATTACAAGGCAAGGACATTACCACCACGCCATCGGGAAGGCCCTGAATTTGTTTTTAAAATAGTCCATCGCTACTATCTTTTTGTTTTGAACGCGAGGCTTCCGAAACGAAAAAAAAAGTCCTAACCGGAAATGCATTTTAGAGTGCGTGCGGACGAAAGCGGAAGTTGTGGAGGCCTGCAAATCCCGTGGAATTCCAACTGGCGGAAATGGAGTGCGGAAGCCGGGTTCTTAACAACAAGACTTCCCAGTCAACGAGCATTCTGCATCTGACATCCGGGAGCGACGTCGCTAAAAGTTGAGACAGAAAAAAGCTGGGAGATTCGCGCGCATTCATTTTTCATCTCTCGAATCAGGGCACGAGACGAATTTCCCTCGCTTTTGGAAAGACTAAAAAAGGAGTTTCGAATATATCTCAATGTCAGGAAGTTGAGCGAGGTGGCGCTGGAGAGAAAGGATGCGTTAAATTAGGCTCATGTTTTATAATGCGGTGCTGCCCTCTCTTGGTGATGGACGGAATCTGCCGTTGTCTCTGAGAAAAGAGAGGCAGTAAGACTACTCCTGGCGGTTTTATGGCCATGATGATGAAGAGAATGTCCGGAGAGCAAGTTTGGCGGTTTTGTTATCATTAAGGCAAGTGAAAATATGCTATACAAGGGCCACTACTTATATTTTGAGCCTTGGCAACACTGATTGAAGTTAGGCGCGATTTGACGTTTGCACGGAATCGTCTGGCATTATTGACCATAACGTACTTCAAATGTTTTGTCAATAGCTTCATTTGTGTTGTTTATGTTGCCTTGGAGATTGCGCGACAACAATAAAATGGAATTAACTCGTGAACATTTTCGTGCGATGATTTTTTACGATTTTCGACGTGGATTATCAAGACAAGAGTGCATCGATCAACTTACTTCCACATTTGGCGATGAAGCCCCATCCTTTGCCACTGTGAAACGCTGGTATAACGAATTTAATCGTGGCCGCCATTCGCTCACCGACGAGATTCGAGAAGGTCGTCCAAAATCAGTTGTTGTTCAAGAAAACATTGATGCTGTGCAAAACCTAATACTGCAAGATCGTCATGTGACATACTGTGAGATTGAGGCATCCATAGGCATTAGTTCCACCAGCATATATAAAATATTACATGATCATTTAGCTGCGAGAAAGGTATGTTCTCGTTGGATCCCACACAATTTGACAAAAACTCAAAAAGGCGCTCGTGTCAATTGGTGCAAACAAATGCTCAATAAATACAATCGTGGTGCTTCAAAAGACGTATATAAGATTGTAACAGGTGACGAATCATGGATATATGCATATGAGCCGGAACGTAAAGAGCAGTCGACTGTATGGGTGTTTCAAGATGAACCCAATCCAACAAAAGTTGTTCGCGCTCGAAGCACATCGAAACAAATGGTCGCCTGTTTTTTCGGGAAAACTGGTCATGTGGCAACTGTGCCTTTAGAGGAACGTAGAACGGTCAACTCTGAATGGTACACAACAATTTGTTTGCCAGAGGTCTTCGGTCAAATACGGAAAACAAACAAACGCCGTCGGATCATTCTTCATCAAGACAATGCCAGCTGTCACACATCTCGTCTAACAACCGACTTTATGAACAGTCAAAAAATCGAATTGATGGGTCATCCGCCGTACAGTCCTGATTTGGCACCCAATGACTACTTCTTGTTCCCGAATGTCAAGAATAAATTGCGTGGACAACGATTTTCGTCGGCGGAAGACGCCGTTGATGCGTTCAAAAACCATATTAGGGAGGTGTCTCAAGAAGATTGGAAAAACTGTTTTGACAAATGGTTCGAACGAATGCAAAAGTGTATTGACCATAAAGGAGAATACTTCGAAAAACAATAAACCAGTTTTCAATGCCAAATTCCTGTTTTTTTTTCATTGTTAGGCTCAAAATATAAATAGTGACCCTCATATACAAGGCTCAGTTTTCACAGTATATACATGTTTAATATATGACTGTATATCTTTCACAAGTAGAGGGAAGAAACTTAAAGACGCAATATATGGTCTTCGTCTGCTCGGTGATGCTAGCGACATCTATTAGCAATACACCCAAGCTTTGTTCTTTTCAGTCTCAAATGGTCTCATAGTTCTACACTAGATGTCAGATCACTCTTAACTGACAGTGAATATACGGTACAATAATCCTAGTTGCACTAAACGTTTTAGCACATGTACTTGAAAATTTTCTCTAGTAGTTTATCGATGGTCACAAGATGGAGACAGGATCTACCATAGTCAGAGCGCAAGTTGAAACGTACAGAGGACAGAGTTCATTATTTCAGGCGATTAAAAGAAAGAAGATTCTGTCAGATGTATTTAACAATTAATGACTTATCCAACAATGAACAAGGGTAACAGTAGTATAAGCCGGAGACGGATTTCTTAAAATTTACAGGAGAAAAGACGAGAAAGTACTTACGGAATTGCATTCTTGGGGACTTTCTGAAGCCGGGGAAATTGTTCTTTAGAATCGTGCAACGTATTTTGCCTGTAAATAAGGTATTTTTCGTCAATCATGCATCTCCGTTGTACGATAGCTCGTGCCGCCATTACCGTCGACTACGTGAATCAAATGTTCCGTGCGTTCGGTTATGTAACCCCCTCACAGTGTAGCAACCACGCGGAAGTTTGACAAGATGACGTGTGAGCGGGTTTTTTTTCCCCAATGTAAAGTAAGACTCTAGTTTACGTCCTTTTCCTAAGGAATACGTGTCATATATCGTTGGAAAGCTTATTTTATAAGGAATTCAACAACGTAAATCCCAAAGCGAGCAAAAATTTCCTGAAGGAGTAAATCGAGAAAAACCGATGTTGTCCCGATATGCGCAATTCAACGTATTGAGGAATTTATGAAGCACATATTTAGGGGTGAAATGAGTGCTAATGGAACCTAACCTAACATGCCTAACCTAACCTCGTAGGCATAACTCGACCCCGTGAATGGATAGTGGGGCTATCGTGAACAGAAAGTGTAAAAAGAAAAAGGTACTTACCCGAAGAGATGCCGCGTGCCGCACAACAATCGCGCACCGCGAACGCAAAGAAGCAATCACCATGCAGATATGGACGTAGAGTAGAGTCTAGCCTCAATTTTCGCTTCAAAAACTTTCGTGAATAGTTTGTGCGGCATTTATCGGTTCATAAGTTTGGAAACACTGCACATCATCTGACGATACTGCATATCAGCTGACGATAGACAACGTGAGTCAAAATTTGCGCGCCGAATTAGCAACTACCAATAAATGATTATAATGTTAAAAATAACGCTTTTTTCATGGAAAAAAAGTGATCCCCAGCTTGAAAAATCTTCCGCTATGCATATGAGGTAAGTAGCAATGATTTTTATTTGAAAACAAACGAGTTCAATGTGTCTCCGGCTTATACTACTGTTACCTGAACAAGAGCTTCAATCTCTTTACAATTCAAACTATGATTCTCACATCTATAATTACCGAATAATTATGTTTCATAATGAATTTCATGAGTAATAAGCAGTGGGGATTGGTGGGTCCATAATCCTTCCTCTGTCTCAGTAGTCCTAAAAAAAAGAACGTCAAAGATAGGAAAATATATCAAAATGAGGACTGACTTCCAAAAAAAAAATATATATATATACGTAACCACCCACTTTCCAAAATCCTTGGCAGCACGCCACTGGTAATATGTAATTATAACAAGAGATTAATCCATTTTCTCATTAATTTAAGTGGCCGGTACCTAATCTTGAGAGTGAGTAGTGAGTGGGTCCATATAATTAATTAAAGGAGCGTCGTCTTAGTGGGTCTTAATGTGTGTTAACCCCTCAGGGCAAGGCAAGGTCGTTTCCTCTCACAAGCTCCGACCAAGTAAACCAACCAGGATGAGAGTAAGTGTCCAGTAGTACAAGCTCATATTGTGGGCAGAGGGTAATACGAGGCATGTGATGATTTGGCATTATATATAAAAAAAATAGTTGAAAGATTGCTCTAATATATAACAATGTGTATCATGAAATAAATGGTCATTTCAAAACATTTGCTCCCTTTTCTTTTGCTTTTAGGCCAGGTAAGTTCGAATTCCGGCCTAGAGGTGGATGTTGATTGTGAGTGTCCCTTAATTAATCACTAACCGTCGTGATTACCAACATGACAGAATAACCCAATTCAATGAATCAATTGAATGTTGTTTCAGGAGCAGAGATTTTCACGGAACCTGTTTCCCTTCTCCGTTCCACCCCTATTTTGCCACTGGACTCGTTCAGTCGGCGCATGCGCAGTTAGGTAGATGAACTATACGTGTGGATTTTTTCATCGTCATCATGTATACAGACTGTAGTTTATTGCATGTTCTTGTAAACTCAATCCCCACTGGGTGGAAATTCACCAAGGGGTGCCTCCAGGAGTCTCAGGTTTGACCGAAACCCGGTGGAGGCACATAGTGGTTCGGACCGCACTTTAAACTGCAGGTCAGTCCCGATTAACCTTATTGTGCATCAACTTAAACTTAAAGAGCACCAAGGGGAAAAACCACTTACCGGATCATGAGTGGAATCAAGCGCCGCTGCCAGAATACGAAGCTGCGGTTCCTGGGCTAGTTGTGACTGCACAGAGGGACCTTCCACCATGAACAGCAGTGCGCGCGCGGCCAGGAGTTGAAGGCAATGATAGCTGCAGTGTCGCCACCTGTGAAGCATCAACCAAACATCAGCAAGACCGAGCAGGAAAAACTACTATTCATAGTTACTATTTGGATATACTGAACAGATTACTGTTCATTATCAAGGGAACTTAATCATTTAAGGAAAATTTTGGTTTTACGTGCCAAAATTGATTGCTTCGTTATGTCTTTTGGAATCCCGCCACAATTTTACTGATAGAAACAATTTGCAGAATTCTTTTTAGTCTAATATCTACTCAGGACAAAGAGCTGACCTATTATTTGGTGAGACGGCAGATCAGAAAGTAAGGCGACATCTAGTATTAATTTTTGTATGCCTAAAAATTGTTAACTGGCACTAAATTACACTAAGCAATTGCACCCTCATACTGAACTGCATAATCTGTATTCACCCACTGATATGAGATTCATTAAATCAAGAAGACTTTGGGGGAAGGCAATGGGAGAAGTTTACAAGATCCTTTAAGGGAAACCTAATGGTAAGAGACCTGTGGAGAAGCCAAGACTTACAATTATAAACAGCGCACACATTATTTTACAACAGGTAACGTTTCAATGTGCTGTTTATAAATATTGAGTTAATAATAATGTGCAAGATATCAATATTCTGTTTCAACAGCTGTGCTACCATTTCAGACTAACACACAAACATATTCGTGGTCACGTATCCAGCAATGCTAGCTTCTTGGAAGAAAGTTTTTCTTTCTTTTCTAAAAAGGATCGTCTGTGGGTTTATTACACGCTTAAGCTCTACATGTGAAACTGAAAGAAATGGTTCTTGGAAGTACTTGGAGCAACGTTGTGTACTCTTGAAGTTATAAGAGGTTCAATTGCTGCCACTATACTTTTGCAGACAACAGAGCTCGATTGAGTCCAAACAAAGCTGTCACGTGGTTTTAGTCTATTCTACAACATTGGATTTTTCATCTCAAGGGGTACAGCAGTTATGAACCAAAATTGTGATGTTTATCGTACATCCATGTAGAGATGAGATTTCGGAGAATACGTCAATATATAAGGCATATGTTACAGAGCAAAAGGTGAAGAATAACTTGAATAAGGAATCATGCAATTTTAAGGAAAATCCAGCCATTCTGCTTCCGAACACAGCCGAGCTCAACCGAGTTCAACTCGTAGCCAATGAGAGTGATCCTGCCGATGGGGATGATGGAAGTCTTACATGACTGCAGCGCCGCCGTCTATTGGCTGCGTTTTCGAATCAGACGCCGGGAAAGAGCATTGGATTTTTTCGATTTCTTACTCCAGTTATTCTTTACCTTATCCTTTGCAAGGTATGCGTAATATATGGACGCATTCTCCGAAATCTCAACTTTACATCGATGTACGATACACATCACAATTTGTTTCATAATTGCTATCACAATCACTAAAGCTACCCCTTGCGATGGAAAATCCAATGCTAAATAATAGGTCTTTGGACTCAATCGTGCTCAATGACGTCATGCCAATATGGCCATTCCTCCCCTTTTTGTCACTGGACTCGTCCAGCCAGCGCATGCGTACTTACGTTGATGGTTACGTTTAAGGCACACGGGCATTTTTGTGTAGCCCAATGTGGTTACAGTCCTGTTAAAGCAGAATATTTATTTCTTGCTTCGTGTTTGAAGCATAAACAAAATATTGAACTAGTAGATTATATTTCTCGTACAGATGTTACTAAAGAATGAAATATTATCTCAGCATCGAACAAGTATATAATGAGATAGGTCACATAGATTGAAAATACTTTAGTTCCCTCACTCTCAATAGGTGGTGCCAGTAGCGCTTTTAAAATAAACCTACATAAGAGAATTTTAAAAAGGAATAATTGCATACGATGTTAGGCTTTGAAATGAAGTTATACGTTCTAGGAAGAAATGTGAAATGTAATTAATGCAATATAGTAGTAATAAATATTGAAATATAAATTTCACTTCACATTTCCATAGAAATTATATACGTTGTGTTTTTTATAGAAATGGATGACAGTAAACAAGTGTACATCATATAATGTACTAAATAATGACGAAAAGAAACGTTGCCATCATTGCGGTCGTATCCGTACATCTATTTCAATTACAAATCCTTGGACCAAGCGATATGTATGATCCTGGATAGAATTTTAGACAACAATATTGGGCTACAAACAGAACGTTCTTATTCTAATGTGATCCAGAATCAGGAATTCCAACCAACTCCAAAAAAATGCCAAAATGAAAGTTCTCTGAACAAATGAAAGCTTACAGAGACTGAATAGAAAGACTCTATAGACCGAGAAACAATTGTCATCCTAACACAAAGACATACTGCAACAATGACCAAAGGAAAACTCAGTGTTCTAACAATATCAAACCATACTATTCAGTGTGTCCTTTGACAGCAATTGCAATGTCGATGGTGCCATTCACACCGCCTATTTATATAGAGGCTATGCATTTTTGGATTCAAGACCTTTAATACGCACCTTCATGTATGTATGTATGTATGTATATATACACACACACACACACACACACACACACACACACACACACACACACACAAATGAATGTACCGAATGTATTGTTATACACTCACACACACACATACAGGAATCCCAAAAATGCAAGTGTACTGTCCTGGAGACTAACATACGGCTAATTTGACTTTCGTGTAAGGCTTAGACACGTAAAGAGGTTGGTAACACACTGAAGCTATCATACCTAAGATTATGGCTTAACACGTTTTATTTTGCAGTCCTGTGCTAATATACCTACAAGAGACTGAATTTATAACGCTTGTTTAAGCATTGTTAATCCCTTTTCTGGAAACATCAACGAGGTGAGTTCTGCAAAGGTTTCCAGGCTTAGATAACGACATTCTCATCTTCAAGGCAGAAGAAAGTTAACGCCACTCCCAACAGAAGAGACTAAACGCCACGCTCATCTTCAGGACAGAAGAGAGATAACGCCACTCTCATCTTCAAGGCAGAAAAAAAAAAATAAAGCCACTCCCATCTTCATAATAGAAGAGACTAAACGCCACTCCCATCTTCATAACAGAAGAGAGTTAACGCCACTCCCATTTTCAGAACAGAAGAAAGTTAACGCCACTCCTATCTCATAAGAGAAGAGACTAAACGCCACGCTCATCTTCAGGACAGAAGGGAGATAACGCCACTCTCATCTTCAAGGCAGAAAAAAGATAACGCCACTCCCATCTTCATAATAGAAGAGACTAAACGCCACTCCCATCTTCATAACAGAAGAGAGTTAACGCCACTCCCATTTTCAGAACAGAAGAAAGTTAACGCCACTCCTATCTTCACAAGAGAAGAGACTAAACGCCACGCTCATCCTCAGGACAGAAGAGAGTTAACGCCACTCTCATCGGACAGAAGAGAGTTAACGCCACTCCCATCTTCATAACAGAAGAGAGTTAACGCCACTCTCACCTTCAGAACAGAAGCGACATAACGCCGTATCTACAGGTGCTGAAAGTGACGTTAACTCTCGAAAATTTGGAAACCTTTCCACAACTCACCTGGTCGACATTACCAGGGAATCTGTTCACTCTTCGTCGCCAGAGAATCTTCAAGACTTATTAACATAGAAAGAATCTAACCTAAAAGAACAGAACTTTACATCTATGTGAACACGTCATCATTCATTACAACTACTTTACCAACACGAGCGACACGGGAAGAAACCTAAATGCTTTGCTTCTCGAGTCCACAAACTCACACAGAGACAAATGACAAACGCTTCCCTTCCCTGTCTCACCTGCTCACCTCTGGCTGGGTGAACACTGCTGCTTGCTTCCCACCACCCTCTTGTACAGGGTGAGGGCGTTGTGGAGGATGTTCAGCACCGACAGGGCGTGCACGCTGGACAACACATCTGAAAGAACAAAGAGGAGAAGTTAAGAGTGACGTTGTATCCCAACAAAGAGAAATAACAATTGATATGTGAATCCAAAATTTGAACACCTTTAGCCAAGTGGTGATCGGAAAGTAAGATGATTGTTACTGAAGCCAGATATAGATGGCAGCACGAGGCTAAAAGATTAAAATTATTGTTCCTGCTTATAAAATTGTTCATAATAATATAAAGTACGATGAATAAGAAAGATAATAATAATTGCTAATGTGAAAAGAAAAGAATTATGTGGATGTAACTATCTCAATTAAAGTTCTCATAATACAATTAAAGTTCTCATAATATATAAATATGTATAATATTGTAAAAAGTTGAGATAGCGATACAAATTTGTCTCCTAACAGATCCCAATCTGTTAAAGCATATACGAACCCCGCGTGGGCGCGCGTTCCAATCGCGGCACCACAGCACCCAGGCTGCGCGTCACAATCGCGGCACCGACTCGGCTAGCGCGATCCAGTCGAGTTCACATTCTGTGGTTGCTATAGAAAGTTTAGTTAGCGGTGCGTTCCACCCGATGCCCCAAGGGTAGAAAGTTAGTTTAGCGGGACTGAGATTGCAATGATTAAGAGAATTCATAATATTGATGATATATTAGGGACTTTTGTTAATGAAGAATTTGAAAGAGGTCAAAAATAGGCCTATATGCAGATTATAGTTTTTGGATTTAAAGTGAAGTCAGGAGAAGTATATACGAGGACTTGTCAATAAGCAGTCCGAAGGATCCGTTGGCAAACGGACCGTTCCAGTGAAGGAAGTCCGTCCCATTCCAGTGAAGGAAAGAAGTACAGACTGTTTCAGTGAAGGCAGTCCGTCCCATTCCAGTGAAGGCAGTCCGTTCCATTCCAGTGAAGGAAAGAAGTACAGACCGTTCCAGGGAAGGAAGTACAGACTGTTTAAGTGAAGGCAGTCCGTCCCATTCCAGTGAAGGAAAGAAGTACAGACTGTTTAAGTGAAGGCAGTCCGTCCCATTCCAGTGAAGGAAAGAAGTACAGACTGTTTCAGTGAAGGCAATCCGTCCCATTCAAGTGAAGGAAAGAAGTACAGACCGTTCCAGGGAAGGAAGTACAGACTGTTTCAGTGAAGGAAGTCCGTTCCATTCCAGTGAAGGAAAGAAGTACAGACCGTTCCAGGGAAGGACGTACAGACTGTTTCAGTGAAGGCAGTCCGTCCCATTCCAGTGAAGGAAAGAAGTACAGACTGTTTCAGTGAAGGAAAGAAGTACAGACCGTTCCAGGGAAGGACGTACAGACTGTTTCAGTAAAGGCAGTCCGTTCCATTCCAGTGAAGGAAAGAAGTACAGACTGTGTCAGTTGTTACGTTCCCCGGAATATACTCAAAGGATCAACTTACGTTTATTCCTCCACGGCGATCGTGAGACTTATCAGCCTACTTTGAAGCCCTCAGGTAGTGGGAAATCAGATAAGGATATGTTAATGTTAATATATTACACTAGAACTCACAATTAAACTTCTTATTACAAACAAAAGTGTATTTCGATCATAATACTTCTCCACTACACAAATTAAAACATTCACATTTCCAAAATCACTTCCATTATTCCAGAAACCTCCATAATATCTCTCACCTCCCAATTCACAATCAAATGTTTTAAGGTTAGTTCATAACCATAAAAGACTACCCAATTCAACAAAACAAATTACGTCATAATAGACAATTAACATTTTAAACATATTAAACACCTAAAATGATACAATAAGTGGGTGCGTATCATGGCATCCTCCCACAAACAAAAAGAAAATTAACAAAATGAAAATAGAGTAAATTTTCTTTTTCAAAACTCTAGGGCCATCCACTCAACTCAAAACTGCTTCTCAGTTTCTTGGAGTGTAGGACGGGGCAGACGTATTCCAAGTGGTAACATCTAATTGTTTAACACTAGTTTCTACACTATCGAAATCTTCCGTCTGTGTAGCACTTTCCTTCCTCCTCCAATTGTAGTTACCTCTATACCGGTTATAGCGATGTGGGGAGAAATTATTATTACCATATGAACTTCTTCGGTATGGCGTTCTTCTTTCTTCTCCATAAGATCGCTGTGATCCCTCGCAGTTCCTTCTTCTGTAGAACCTGCCTCTATTTTCTTCTCCTGAAGTATTGTTAGTTTGTCGAGCGCTACCACTAAAGTTCTCATTATCAGATCTTCCGTTACCAGCAGGCACCTTCGCTGAATCGGGTTGATTTCTGGAGAACGTCAATTGCCTAACTCTAGCTTGGTTGGTTCTTCTGTCCTCGAATCTCAGGTTTTCTGTCCTCCATCCGTCGAGTTGCTCCGAGGCTTCATATCTTCCCAAGAAGCTGGTAAGTTGATCCATGTTGCGTGGATCGCGAGTAAGTACCAACTGACGCACTCGCAGCGGAAGTTGACTAATAACCAAGTTCAGCGCTTCGCTTTGGTCAACACTATCCACAAGATTACAATAAGAGCCATATGTGTCCCAGCAATATTCTTCAAGTGAGAGGCCACAGCTCCTCGTATACCGTTTGTTTCTCAGAGTCTGCATTTCCCTTTGTTTGGCATCAGCAGAGGCATATTGTTTTCTAAAGGCAGCACAAAAGTGTTCAAAAGTCTTCCACTTCTTCTCATTTGCAACAAACCACGCCTTAGCCTTTCCTACCATAAGAGAGGGCAATAACTTCAATCTAAAAATCATAGGGACATTCATTAGATCCAGGTATGTTATTAGCTCTTTTAAATACCTCTCAGCAGAGACAGTATTAATCTCTCCAGCAAACTTTGAAAGAGCGTTAACATCAGACATGCGAAAAGATTTGTAGGAGCTATTCTTATAGGCATTGTCACGAGATATCTCATCCTGTACCAATCTCTCGGACTTTCCATTATTATGTCTCTTCCTGGGCTTTGTAATTTTCCTAGTTTCAGTTTCCTCAGAACTAGAGGAAACTGCAGAGCAAGAACTTGACGAGTAACGATTTCTTTTCCTCATCTTCCTCTTGGAATCACCTCTCGTTGTTGAACCGTTCATTCCCGGTTGAAATACAGCTTCACCATTTTGAGAAGGTTCTAGAACCCGATAGCCTGCCATTAACATCTGTAGTTGATCGACCTGCCTATCTACAGATGCGACTTTCTCCGTAACTTCTTCAAGTTTCCTTTCTTGCCTTCTCTGATTTAGCTCTAAATTATCAAGTAATTCTGAGGAACCCTGTGTTCCTTCTGGCCTTGCAATTATTTCAACACTCTCTATTCGTCCCCTCAATTTCTCAATTTCATTTTCCATTTCCTTTTCTTTAGCTTCTCTAGATGTTTTCTCCTGTGTCAAGTCTAAGTTCCACTTTTCATAATCCTCCTTTTGTTTTTCTTCCAGCTTTAGTATTAATTCAGCTACTTGCTGCCTCTCACACGCAATTTCCTTCCTCAGAGTCTCCTTAATTTCTCTACATTCCTTTCGCCCCTCTTCTATTCTAAATAATAATTCTTCCTTATCTTGACTGAGCAGCTTCATCAATTCTCCTCTTTCTTCATTCCTTTTTCTTTCTTGTTCATTTCTTATCCTTTCCTGTTCCTCTTTATCTTCTCTTCTGATTCTTTCTTGTTCATTTCTTATCCTTTCCTGTTCCTCTTTATCTTCTTTTCTTATCCTTTCCTGTTCCTCTTTATCTTCTCTTCTGATTCTTTCTTGTTCATCTTTATCTTCTTTTCTTCCCATTTCCATTTTCTCCATCAGGGTTTGAAACAACTGTTCCAAACAAGGACTTCCTTTGTTACCCTTCTCTTTACAAATTAGACATTTCAATTCTTCCCCCTTATACTGCGATTTTGGCAAAGGATAACCAGCACAACGTAAGTGGAAGCTTCTTTTGCAATCATTGCACTCGACCTCTTCATCATCAGCTTTCCCTTTATCGGAACAGCAACTTAAAGTATCCATTTTTAACTTACGACGATCACTTCTTAAATTACGCTTCGGCATACCCTTTTCAAACATATTTATCGAGTCCCGCGTTGCGGCGCCAAAAAGTTTAAACCTGTTACGTTCCCCGGAATATACTCAAAGGATCAACTTACGTTTATTCCTCCACGGCGATCGTGAGACTTATCAGCCTACTTTGAAGCCCTCAGGTAGTGGGAAATCAGATAAGGATATGTTAATGTTAATATATTACACTAGAACTCACAATTAAACTTCTTATTACAAACAAAAGTGTATTTCGATCATAATACTTCTCCACTACACAAATTAAAACATTCACATTTCCAAAATCACTTCCATTATTCCAGAAACCTCCATAATATCTCTCACCTCCCAATTCACAATCAAATGTTTTAAGGTTAGTTCATAACCATAAAAGACTACCCAATTCAACAAAACAAATTACGTCATAATAGACAATTAACATTTTAAACATATTAAACACCTAAAATGATACAATAAGTGGGTGCGTATCACAGTGAAGGCAGTCCGTCCCATTCCAGTGAAGGAAAGAAGTACAGACCGTTCCAGGGAAGGAAGTACAGACCGTTCCAGGGAAGGAAGTGCAGACCGTTCCAATGAAAGAAGGAAGTCCGGGTCAGTGAAGGAAGACCGTCCCAGCCATAGACGGAAGAAAGTCTGTTTCAGTGAAGGAAGGAAGAGGTGAAATATCTACCACGGTGTATAAAGACTTATGTCGTCTATAAGTGAATATCTCTTGAATATTAAGGACACATAAATATCTAACGAAGATGGGAGGTTGCATGATCCTCAACTTACGCCAACAAGAATGGTGGGTAGCAGATACAAGCCCAATCTGATCATTACTAATTAAACTTTATATATTTTTTAAAATGTAAATATCAATCATGGGCGTAGCAAGAAATGTTTGTGGACAAAACTTTAATACTATCATGGTTCTATTATTACATAATAATAACAGTTATAAAATAATACAAATAAACCAATTTTGTATTACTATTATTATTATTATATCCTCGATGAGACTATTATACTTGATTCACTAAAACTCAAACTCTTTTTCATTATTGTTTTACATTTACTGAAGTGTATAGGAAAGAGTCGTACAGTACCGGCCGTCCTACAGCATCGGCCAATTGCTAGTTCGGACATTTGACACTACATAGCAGTAGTTCACGGGAGAAGGAGGGAAGGTATGTATTCGTGTGCGCTATAGTTCGGGATCACCCGTTTTCCCGCAGTATTGTGAGAGCTGTGCCTGTGTTACTGTGAAGAGTCAACTGGCTCGTGAGAGAAGTTATTTCTAGGTCCCTGGTATTCGAGGTAAGTGTTTGATTTTATTGTCAGATTCAGTTTATCGGTATTCTATAAGGATACGAAAACTTGTAAATAGTCTAACAAATTGGTTATAAACAACGTGTAATCGGAACTTTTGTTACCACCTAATGATCGTACAGTATCGGCCAGCCAAGTGTCGTCCAGTATCGGCCACACAGAATTTCGTACGCACCTACTACATTCTTGCTTGCTTTTGTTTTCAGAGTAAGATGGCAGACGAGGAGGGCAACAAAAGAGGTAAATGGACTGAAGAGGCCATGAAAGCGGCGTAAGAGAGGTAATGACAAACAAAATGACAGCAAGACAAGCAGCTAGTAGCTATATATTGTTTACCAAGAAACACGCTAGGAGATAGATTGAGAACAATTCAACGTGGTATGGATGTGGACCTGACACCTCAGATGGGCTGATTTAAGAAGACGTTTGATGACGAAATGGAAAAATAATTAATTTCGTATATGAAAGACTTGGACAATAAGTTTATGCCCCTCAGTAAATAAGAAGACAAAGAAAACAACTTTAGAAACTGTACAATGCATAATTTGTCCAGAGTCCTTTGAGGAAGATTGGGTTCAGTGCACCGAATGTGGAGTTTGGCACATGTTGAATGCGTAGACCAAGAAAATATT
The DNA here is from genome assembly GCF_977018435.1 of Lepisma saccharinum. NCBI lineage: Eukaryota > Metazoa > Arthropoda > Insecta > Zygentoma > Lepismatidae > Lepisma > Lepisma saccharinum. The sequence goes on along the minus strand of NW_028143455.1, from coordinate 61,225 downwards.
TTGTATTTTTGTGAATATTGTAAAAAAATGTGATTTCAACTCTGCTTTAACGGACTTTATTTCCACATTTGTTAACTACCACACCTTCGTACACATAGTTTACAGTTTCTTCATAAAACTGAAGCATTTATGAATAGTTACCAACACCTACAATTAAAATATTGACTGGCCGATACTGGACGACAATTTTTCCACTCATTGAAAATTCATCTTTTCGTTTCTTTTGTATATATCTTGTAGTTCTGAAAACATTTCAGAGAAATTAAACCCGTGTTCCTTAAGGTATGCATTGAGGTATGATATTACTATGTTCAATCCGACTATCTCCAAATCCTTTATCAGTTACAATGAATAAGCTTAAGGTGGCCGGTACTGTACGACTCTGTCCTACTTATTCTATTTTGTTATTATCTTTTACACATTTTGTTCAAGAAAAGAACTTTACCAATTTTCCCCAAACATTTACTGCTTTTTTTGTAATTCTCAAAATTGTTGAACCATTTCTTGTTTGGATTAAATGGTAGAATAGCAAAACTGGTTCCTGTATTTCGCAGTCAATTTGTTCAAAATAACGCAGTTTTTCTTTGAGTATTCTGTTCGAATTCTAAATAACTAAACCTTATTCTGTTACAAACATTAGAAATAACAAACTTTGTGATGTTCTGTAACTTGAAAAAAAAAAAAAAGAACCATGCCACACACAGATAACTAAATGCATCATATCGATTGATGCACCAGAATGCATCGATTGATGCACTAAACTGTGTTTTATGGCTTCTTCAAAGAATCAGACTCACATTTGATGCATTTGGGTGCATTTTTGTATGTCGTGAAAGAAACACCAACATGCATCATTTGATTCAAGTGAGGGTTTATTTCAGTCGAGATGCACTTCAATGCATCAGTTGATGTTCCTTGATGCACCTTCCTGCATCTTTTTGGATGAAGCACTTAAACGTTTGGTCTGAGCTACAGAGCTTATGTATGCATTCTGATGCATCAAAACGCATCAAGCTGCATCAAAACGTATCAACTGATGCATCGAAGTGCATCTCGACTGAAATAAATCCTCACTTGAATCAAATGATGCACTTTGGTGTTTCTTTCACGACATACAAAAATGCACCAAAATGCATCAAATGTGAATCTGATTCTTTGAAGAAGCCATAAAACACACTTTAGTGCATCAATCGACATGATGCATTTAGTTCTCCGAGTTCAATTTCCACCGGGGGTTATGGACAGATTTAATGAAAATCGCCACAATTAATGTAGAATCACAGTGAAACGAAAAATAACACACGTTCTTCTCATTACTGTGTAGCTGCATGCAGGTCACAGGCAGTGCCACGATTTCTGAAGGTTTCCAATAGTCGTTTGTCACATGTACCCTGTTCCCCGTCTCCTATGTTTAAAAGGTGCCTTAGACACCTGGGCTGATTCGTCTAGCCTTTTTTTCAATGCGAAATTTGAATTTTCGTATGCACTGTTCTAATTATTTCATTATCTCGAAAACTAATGATTATTGTGTTGATGCCCAATTTCCTTCAGTATCAATTAAATTGTAAGGCTTTGCTTCAAAAAGCACCGGTATCCTTAATACTTTGAAGAGTCGACAACGAAAAATGTTAGAAGATTCACAAATTTCAACTTTGTTCTTTACGCTACGTCAACAGAGAAATAATCTCGACTTCGGTATTGGCTGATATATGAGTCTGTCTCTTGTAATTTTTAATTTCAGTGCTTTGACTTCTTTAATTTTCTGATCAATTTTACCTATGATCACTGGTTTGATTTATCGCATATATACATTAATTTATTTATTTTATATTTATTCTTTATCTTGTTATAGTAGATTCTATTGTTTTTCATCTTTCCAATTTGCTTTGTTCTTATTTATAAAGTTATTCACATATATTATGCTAATTCTTAATCTTGCACGCCTGGTGCTGCCATCTCTAATCCTCTTTGGCAAACTATTTACATTACTTGGTCCTATTGTGTACGTAACAATGCTCTAGAAGGAATTCTAAGTGCATGTAATCATTCATATTTTGGAATATCACAGCGGTTTTTCGAATGAAGAGGAAAATTTGAAAAAAAATCGCCCTTACGGCTGCCAAGGGTTCAGTTGAGCCTTAATGTACACGTTGATACCAATAAAAATATAAATCTCGATTATCTGAGTCAGTGGCGGCGCTTGGGTACCAAAACTTGGGGGGGGGGGGGGATGGACAGTTCAATGTCTCTTGATATACAAGTTTAGCTTTAAGAGGCTAGATTGCGGGCATAAAGTGTGTGTGTGTTTGGGCAATTACCCCCACGCCCTCCTAATCGCCTACACTGATCTGAGTATGTTCCCTAAACGCCTCTAAAATTACACATAGGTTTTCTTTGCTAATGGCAAGTTTCGTACGAAAACAAATCGGAAAATGTATGTATTCGTGAAACAAATGTATGTAATTAAAGAAATGTGCCTATGAACCAGAGGCCCTGCAGGTGTCGCAGTAGAATATGAGAAGGCCCTCAAAAGGGAAACAAAGTCACATGATGACTTTCTGTTTTGTATATTGGTAGGGTATTTTGCAGTGATGTGCGTCTACGTGTAAACAACGATAGTCTACATTCTACACGTAGACTATTTTATACACGTAGATAACGTAATCTATGTAAACAACATGGAGAAAGGTGATAACTTAGCAGACGGCGCGTAGAAGTAAAACAAAATTATACTGCGTATCAGTTGGTAATGTGTAGAGCCCGGAAGTTCAGGCATTTATTTTCGTTAAAATAGGCAGGCAAAAAGGCATTTATAATGTGGAAAATAGGCACTAAAAGTAGTGCTAACTTATCGTTTCAAAATAGTACTTGGTAGGTATGCATTTGTAGCCTCTGTTTTTTACCAATCGAATATCAGTTTTTGACATATTTTGACAATTTTTTGTCGATGTTTTAGCGTTTAGCGATGTTTTAGTAAAATTTCCCTTTTTTCCCACCTCGTACTTGGTAGGTATGCATTTGTATCCTTTTTTTTATCAATTGAATATCAGTTTTTGACATATTTTGACAATTTTTTTTCGATGTTTTAGCGTTTAGCGATGTTTTAGAAAAATTTCCCTTTTTTTCCCACCTCACACTTGGTAGGTATATCACGATCTTACGTGATATAACTTAACCTATCCTTTTTTTTATTACGTGCTAAACTACACGAGAGTCTCTACATGCTTTGACCTACTTTAGAGTAGTGGTGTGTGACCGTTTGAGAAACATTAATTGGGGATCAAAAATACCTCAAAAACTCACTTTCTCTCCACGTTCCGCGCCTCATTTATTGCGCTGACGATGTTTCGCAGCGTAGAAAACAGCACCAAAAACTCAAAAACTCACTTTACTTATTTGGCGATCACCAAAAACCTAAAAAAAAACCTCACCTTCTCTCCACGTTCCGCGCCTCATTTATTGCGCTGACGATGTTTCACAGCGATGAAAACAGCATCAAAAAACTTAAAAAAAAAACTTATTTTCTTTCCACGTTCCGCGCCTCATTTATTGCGCTGACACAGCGTGATGAGTAAATGCACTGTTTCATCCTTGAAGGATGAATGCACCTTATCATAATTTTTTTCCAAGTCCGGGACCAATGTTTATATATCGTGACCTTTTGTAAACCTCTCTGTCGCACACACACACATATGCGCGCGTGCCTGTATTGTGTTGCAAGCAAACAAACAAAAATAATAATTGTTTTTTTTTTAGTAGACCCAAATGGAGAGAGTTCACCAACCGAAAGTGAGGCTCGGTGAGGCTCGCCTTAATGGTTTTTTCTTGTAAGGCATAAGCCTCATTTTCTCGCAGTGTTGCCAACACCTCACTCGATCACGATCTTACGTGATATAACTTAACCTATATTACGATTTTTTTTACGATCTTCAGTGATATAACTTAACCTATCATTTATTTTTTTTATTTGCACACCGAACTGTAGTAGACCCAAATGGAGAGAGTTCACCAACCGAAAGTGGGGCTCGGTGGGGCTCGACTTAATGGTTTGCTCTTGTAAGACACAAGCCTCATTTTCTCGCAGTGTTGCCAACATCTTACTCGATCACGATCTTACGTGATATAACTTAACCTATCTTACGATTTTTTTTTACGATCTTCAGTGACCTATCATTTTCTTTTATTTGCACACCGAACTAACTTACATTATATTTTATATAACCGTGTTGATTTTTTTTTAGTATGTGGCAATTTTTTTATGAATTTTAAAACTGTTCCGTCACCCTCTCGTTCTTCACGTCGTACGCGAAAGACTTCTCTGCGACCAGGATGACGCTACACAAGGTATCATCGGGCAAGGCATCGTGGAACTCGCAGACGACCTTGATGTTGGTGCGATCGTTGACCACCATATGCTTCCTCTTCGTGGTGTTGATGACGGACATGGGTCTGTGGGTTTTGAATTCGCTGGGCGTGTAGTACATGTCCACGCTTCCCTCGGTCACGCGTTTGTAAGCCGTGTAAGCTTCGTAAAGTTTTAGGTAATCGTCTTTGGTCATGTCGAGGTTGTAATTTTCGCGCGGGAACACTTCGTTCCTACCATTCTTGAGATAAACGTTCTTGATCTTGCAGTCGTCGAACTTGCTGGAATCTTTTTCCTGATTCTTGTCCCTCCCGGTCTGAAAGAGTACAATGACGAAATCTGGCATGTCGAACTGTATGTTGTTGAACTGCGTCGTCACGTCGAATTCCATGTGACTTCCCGACGCTAATTTTTGCACGCACTGGTAACCGTGAAAGTGAATCGGTACCTGCGGACTTTTCAAGATCTCCGCTTTGTACTTGAGGGCGTAGTTCGTCTCGTATTCCACGATCGGCATTCTCAACTCCATGCTCCGGATGACGCACTTGGCTGCTTCGGGTAAAGTGTTGGCTATCGGCGTGCCGTCTGCGTTCAAGTTGGTGTATCGCATCAGTGCGTCGTTGTCGTTGGCCGCTCTTCGAAAAGTGATCCTCAGTCCTCCCTTCCACATGATCTCCTTGTAGTCCGAGAAGAAACCGGGAAGCAGACGCATGGGAAAGAGCACCGTGTGATTTCTCGTCGATATTTTGGTTCCCGCTTCGAACCCTCCCGCTTGATAGTATGCTGCGTCCGTTTTGGATAATTTCAATGTTCCCACTGCCGTCGACGTGATGCCTGGATAATCGATTCTGTCGATGACGGTGTTGTGTTTCCTCACCTCCACCTGCGAGAACAGGTGAGGCACGAAGTTGTCCACGAGTATCAAATTTGCTGCTGCGGGAAACGCGTCTCCGCTTCCTTTCTTCACCACGTCGAATTGAAGGTAGAGGTCCGCTCTGTGAGGATGAACGAACCCGTCGCCTACGTCCACGTCGTATTCGATCTCCCGGTTCGCTTCGTTCAAATTGGCGAACGTGCGACGGTTGGGAGGGAAAGATTGCAATTCGTAACTTTCGATTTGCTCCATGACGTGTATGGTTATTTATTATACGTTGATCTCCAGGACGGCAGTGGTCGTTGCACCTGCGAAATCCACCACGTCTCCTTTCTCGTTCGTCACCACCAACAAATAGATCGGCGAAGAAGGTGTGTAGATGATCGGTTCCATGAATTCGGAACTGGGTTTGAAAGTGGCTATGATTCCTGTCTGCTTGTGACTTCCCAGCAACCCCCCGTCCGAGGATTTCGTGATCATGCCTTCCGCTACGTTGCAGTGTACGTTCAGAGTCTCTATGGCCAAGAATTTAGGAATGTTGGTTGCTACGTGCTTGATGCCAGCTTCGAGTTTTGTGTCGTTCTCGAAACCTAAAAGTTCTCCCATGGTGCCCAGGTCCACGGTCTCCGTCGCCGACACGATTTCCACTCTGTGCGTGACCGAATTTTGAGAAAGGTACGTGCCTTTGGGTAATTGAGCTTGCAAAGTAGAAAGATTGTATTGACCTGGCGTGACGACGATATGTTCGCTTCCGACGCTAATTTTGTTGTTGTGCTGCGTGACGTTAGGTATGAGGTACATGCTGTAGAATGCACGCAGAGCTACTGATTTAGGATAAGTAGTGGTATTTGTGGTATTATAAACCCGAGAAAGTACGAACCCCCTCAAGCAGATTTGGCTACACTTAAAACAGGCTCAACATGCCCATATGAGCTTTTTGCTCAAGTGTGGAATCTTGTCTAATCCAAGATTTTTGTAAAAATGCCCTCGGGAATTTCCTGAGAAAGTACGAACCCCCCTCAGATTGATTTGTCTACACTTACAAAAGGCACTTCTGTGAGATTGTTGTCCATAAATTTGTTAAAAATATGCCCCTCTTGGGCCATACTTAAAACTAGGCTATACCCACCTATATACACCTACACCCACCCACACCCACCCACACATATTCACTTCCGGTCCACTTCCGGTCCACTTCCGGTCCACTTCCGGTTTACTTCCGGTTCACTTCCGGTCCACTTCCGGTCTACTTCCGGTTTGCCTACTTCCGGTCCACTTCCGGTCCACTTGTGGCCTATTTCTGCTTTTTTTATCCAGCATAGAGTTTTGATTTGAACCCCAAGAAATTGTATATAAATACCAATGCCAAAAATATCAACACACACACACACATACACATACACACACACACACATACACATACACATACACACATACACACGTACACACACACACACAGCACAGTGTTGAACCCAACTGATCCAGCATAAAGTTTTGAATTGAACCCCAAGAAATTGTATATAAATACCAAAGCCAAAAATATTAAGTGTATACACACATACACACACACACACACACACACACAGCACAGTGTTGAACCCAACTGATCCAGCATAGAGTTTTGATTTGAATCCCAAGAAATTGTATATAAATACCAAAGCCAAAAATATTAAGTGTATACACACATACACACGTACACACACACACACAGCACAGTGCTGAACCCAGCTGATATTTTTATCCAGCATAGAGTTTTAATTTGAATCCCAGGAAATTGTATATAATAAACAACAACAAAAATGCCGAATCAAAAACATTGTAATCAGTGCAATAAAAATATATCCAGCTCCAATTGGGCCAAGCACCAAAAGATTTGTAACCCAGACAAATACAGAACTCCCACAATAATTTGCCCCAAATGCCATAGAGAATATAACATGGAATATTTCACATATAAACATAAAGATACTTGCTCTGCACAATCATCAACACAACCATCTACATCTGGTCTGAAAAGAAAGCACGAAGCACCTGTTAATGCCAGAGCAGCAAAGCAGCCACGCCATGAACCTATCCGTAGCAGTTTTAATGGCCAATTAAGGGATCACCGGTTTGTATCAGAGCCAAGATGTGGCATTGAGAATTTCTTGAACAGTATAAATCCTGATCTCCAGGCAATTCTAAATGCATAAAATGGCTCTTATAAGCTGTTCCTTAAATTGTTTGTACAATATAAGAAGCCAAATGGCACAAAATTTACACAGCCCCACATAACAGAAACTGTACCGGTATATTCAAATGCAAATTCGGACACAATAATAAGCAGTTTGATGGATCAACTGAATATCAAACACTCTGAATTTGCGGCAAAAGAGTCCGGATGGAGCCTATGCGGTTCATCACACAAGTTATATGTTAATATTTCTGAATTCAACCCATTACAAGGTTCTACATATCTGCCATTACCTGCCAATATCAAAAACAAAAGAGCCGTGGTCAATATTGAAAATACCGACCAGAAATGCTTTTTGTGGTGTATTTTAGCTGCTTTGTATCCAGTTTCAAGGCATCCTGAGAGAATAACTTATTACAAACAACATGAACATCTTTTTGACGATGCAATGGAGGGTTTGGAATATCCAATGTCTGTTCAGAATATTGATAAATTTGAAAAAAAGGCCAGGCACATCAATGGCAAACAATTATCTATTAATGTATTTATTTGTTCCACTGGCAATTGCTTGATAGCACCTCTCAGAATCAGTACACTTGATGATGAATCTGCTGTTCCGATTGATCTGCTCTTAATTGAAGGGAATGATACATACCATTATACTCTGATACATAATCTTGAAGCTTTAGTGAGAACACAACTAGACAAAACTCATACAATATTCAAGTTGTGCAGAAGATGTTTAACTGAATTTGATGGTAGAAAAATGGTGAATGGGGTTCGGGAAGAGAGTGCAGAAATTGCCAAAAACAAGTTAATTGAGCATCTGAAATACTGTGGGAATCATAAACCTGTTCATATGGTGATGCCCAATCCAAGTGAAAATTGCAAATTCAAAAAGTATGAAGCCTCGTTGGAACACCCAGCATATATTGTCTGTGATTTCGAATCGAATGTCAAACCTCTTGAATTCTGCAATCCAGATCCTGAAGAATCTTCAAGTACACCATACCAACAACATGAACCTTCCAGTTATACGGGATGGTGTAGCTAGTGAGCCGTGCTTATACATGGGACCAGATGCCATCAAAGAATTTGCACTTAGAATAGAAAATGAGTGCCGTGACATAGCATCTAACATCTTATTAAAATCAAAGCCCATGTTGCCTTTAACAGAGGAAGAGATTGAAGATTTCAACAATGCAGAAAAATGCCCGGTATGTGATTCTGAATTTTCAGATACAAATATCAAGGTTCATCACCATTCTCATACAGATGGTAAATTCTTAATGGCCCTGTGTAATAGCTGTAATATTAAGATCAAGAGACCAAGATTTGTCCCCATATTTTGCCATGGAGCATCCAATTATGATTTCCATCATCTGATCAGGTACAAGGGGTTTGACAAGCAGAATTTAAACATTTTAGCTGAAAATGATGAGAAATATATATCTATTAGCAAGATAATTAAAGTTGATGGTGTTCCTATTCACATAAGATTTCTTGATTCTTACAGATTTTTATCTGCTAGCCTGGCTACACTGGCCTCTCAATTACCTGATGATCACTTGAAAATCACACGTGCTTCGTTTCCAAATCAGGACCTGAAATTAATTAGGCGGAAGGGTGTATATCCATATGACTATGTTACAGATTTTTCTAAATTTGATGAGTGTTCCCTGCCACCACAAGAAGAGTTTTACAGCAAAATCAGAGGATCTGGAATCACTGATGATGATTATCACCATGCCCAGTTGATGTGGAACAATTTAAAATGCAAGACATTTGGTGATTATCACATGGCATATTTAAAATTTGATGTCACCCTCTTAGCTGATATATTGCAAGCATTCAGAAAATCTTCTATGCAAAATTATAAACTGGACCCAGTGTATTTTTACAGTGCCCCGGGCCTAGCATGGGCTGCAACGTTTTTGAACACGAACATGCATTTGGATCTGATCCAAGATCAAGATATGTATCTGTTTATGGAGCAATGTATAAGAGGAGGGATGGTGCAATGTTCCCAGAGATATGCCAGAGCAAATAACAAGCATATTCCTGATTATGATCCAGCACTGCCATCAAATTATATACTGTATGTAGATGCAAACAGCCTCTATGGTCACGCCATGATGCAAAAACTGCCATATGCAGGGCTTGAATGGGTTGAAGATTTCAATATTGAAGATCTTAAGGACTTTGATGACAGTAACTATGGCCTGTTCTTAGAGGTTGATCTGACAATTCCTGATGATTTGCACAATAAATTTTCTGATCTGCCCCCAATTCCCGAGGTTCAGTGCTCACCTGGCTCTAAACAGAAGAAGCTCATGATGACACTGGAGCCGAAACAGGGTTATGTTACATATTACAAAAACCTCCAGTTCCTAATGAAACATGGTGTTCAAGTGACCAAAGTTGGAAAAGTTTTGAGGTTCAGGCACTCAAGATGGTTGAAGCCATATATTGATACAAACACAGAGCTTCGAACATCTGCAAAGAGCCAATTTGATAAGGCCTTGTTTAAATTGATGGTGAATTCAGTGTATGGCAAAACTATAGAAAATGTCAGAAAACATACCGATGTTAAAATAATTACTGACCCCAGCCGGAGCAAAAAATTGGTTGCAAAGCCTAATTTCAATTACAGAAGAATTTATGATGAGCACATGGCACTTTTCAACATGAAGAAAACAAAGATTAAGTTTGATAAACCTATTTATGTAGGGGCTGTGATATTGGAATTGTCCAAATTACATATGTTAATATTATATTATGATGTGCTGAAACCTTTTTATGGTGATCGTGTAAAACTGATGTACATGGATACGGATAGCTTTATTCTTGATATTCAAACAGAAGATGTTTATCAAGATATGTCACAGCCTGCATTGCTTGAATATTTTGATACCAGTGAACATACAAGGATTCAACACCACAACAAAAAGGTGCCTGGCAAGTTAAAAGATGAGACACTTGGTGATGTTATTGTGAAATTTGCTGGGTTAAGTGCCAAGATGTACACTTTTGAGACATGTAGTGGCACTGTTGCCAAAAAGACCAAGGGTATTGGCAAAGTAACTGTTGAAAAAGATCTTCAATTTGAAGATTATGAAAATTGCCTCAAATCCCAGAATTCAATCAAAACATCAGAATCCAGAATCCAGAGTGTGGATCACTTGCTGACTAGCAATATTGTAAGAAAAGTGGCCCTGGACCCACATGATGATAAGAGATGTATTTTGTCATGTGGCATACATACTTTACCTTGGGGGCATTGTGACTTGATAAGTGGCAAACAATGCCCAATTACAGAGCATGATTTGAAATAAATAAACATGCCTATGAACTTATTTGGGTTCAAAAAACAGGCTATTATGGAGCTGCCGACACCACAACCCTCTTCTGATATGCTGTCTAAACTGAGTGGCTTGTTAATTATTCATCTGAACAGCATACTTACAGATGTTGATGAAGAAACAGGCAAAATATTGTACATATTTAACAATAATTTAAATCATTACCAATTACCTGTAGGTGGGCAATTGCAATTTATTACAACCCCTGAGGGTGATGTCAAGATTTCAGTAGGGAGAAATATTTATAGAATTAAGCACTCAAACATGATTTCTGGCACTGTATATACTGTTTCTGCTGGTGACTGCTTATATATTGAGGTCCCTGGGTCATATGACAAGCTTATACCCTTTTTTATAGAATTAAGAATCAGATACTCTATAATAAATAACCACTAAAACAAAAATGCCTAATGATATATTTGGCCATACAAGGCATGAAGATCACAGTGATGAGATTCTGATGCTTGATGTCAGAGTCAAGAAATTAAGAAGTGATTTACAAGCTTTACAAACCACACTCAATGCCAGTCTTCAATTAGAAATTACAAATTTACAATCACAATGCATGGACCCTCTTCTTAAAATTGATTCTGAACTCAAAGTGCTGCTTCAGAAATATACTGATCTGGCCACATTAGATAATTTTCAAAGTTTGGAAGAGGCTGTAGCAGCTCTTCAAGCCAAATTTAAGACCCAGGCTAACAACTCGGAGCAATTGAAACAACAATTGGAAGAGCAGATAAATAATGTCCAGGCACAGCTCCAAACAATTGTCAAAAGCATAAAATCACAAGAAGATTTTGATCTAGTGATTTCCACTCTAAAGGAACAGATTCAATCACTCCAGATACCTAATCTGGACCCTCTGAACAATGCCATAGCCGAGGTTAAAGAAAAAATTGAGACACTTGAAAATTTTATGAACAATTTGCCATCTTCTGATGCTTTGAATGCAATAACTCGGAGTGTAGCAAACATTAAGCTGCAACTTGAAACATATGAAGATTTTGGAAAAATTCAAAGTACCATAACCCATCTTGAAGGTACAATAGCAGCAGTGCAAAGTGATTTGGCAAATGTACTAGAATCCCGATTGCCTGGGATTGTAGATACCCTTGTCAGTGTCCAGCAACAAATCACAAAGCTTGAAAACCTCAACACTGAATCTGAGCTATCTCATTTTCATCACTTGATAGATGATATCCAAACAAAACTTGAAATTTTACAACAATCAACACCCACTCAGGCAGATATAGCCCTGCTCCAAAATGCTATGCAAAATGTGGCTGATGCTTCTGAATTAAACAATGTAAAATTGGCACTTGAATCTTTGCAAAATACAGTATCAAATCTTCCCACATCACAGGAACTTAAAAATATTAAGAGGGCAGTGAATAGGATATTGAAATCAGAAGATATCAAGAATATCCAAGCAGAGATCAAACATCTCACTCAGACAGTGGCCACTCTTCCAACCAATCAACATATTAATGAACTGCATGCCCTGTTTGAGGATATCAGAAGACAGGTCCATGATCTTACTGCTCAAAATTCAAAATTGGCAGTTGTTGAAAATTTGCAACAAATTGTAGCTAATATCAAGCAGCAGCTAGGGACCATGGAATCCAATCAAGCAAATGCTCTGTCTGTTTTTGCCACCCAGCTTCAAGAGATTGTGCAACAATACAAGAAACTTGTTGTAGGCATAAAAATCAAGCCAGGCCACGATGATGTTGTTAGGACCATCAATGAGCACCTTGAATCTGTAACAAGCAGATTGCTTACAGCAGAAAAAGAAATAACAGGCATAATCGAGAATCCAAAACATACAGTAATTCTTGAATTGTACAGCATCCCCAACAAAGAATATGATTCACCATTTACACCAGGTGGCAAAATATATATGCTGTCCCCTGCACAATTTTATTACCAATTTTTTGTTGGGGGCACATTGAGACCAATCAAGATCAAATATTGGCATCAGCCACAGGCACACCACTACCCCACCTTATCAATAACAAATGCTGACAACAAAGTGAAAATCACCAGTGTAGAATTAGAGGATTTTACAGACCCCAATACATTAGAAACAGCCTATGCTGAAGATGATGGCTCTCTGGAATTTAAAATACATATTGGAGACAAATTATATTTAGAAAATCCTGCAGTCTCAGCTGCTGAACACCCCATAGTTGCAATATTCTTGTTTTCATATTATGTCTAGAGAAATTATAGTTGATGAATTACACAGACAGGCCAGACATAATTATAAGAGACTCCCAGTAGTCACAAAAGGCATAGATGATTTATGGCAGAGCGACTTGATTGAGTTGTCAAGTGGACAGTTGAAAAACTTAGACAAAATCAACAAGGGCTACAAGTATCTACTCACTGTAATAGATACATTTTCAAAATTTGCCTGGGCTGTGCCACTCAAATCCAAGACTGGAAAATGTGTTACAGAAGCCATCAGGACAATCATCAATCATTCAGGAAGATCACCGCGCTATTTGCAAACAGATAATGGCAAAGAATTTTATAATTCAGTGTTCCAACAATTTATTAAAAGCCAGTCAATAAAACATTACTCGAGTTACAGTGATCTCAAAGCCTCAATTGTAGAGAGATTCAACAGAACCTTAAAAAATCTTATGTATAAACAATTTACACTGCAGGGTAGTTATAAATGGATTAATATTCTTCCAGAACTTCTACATAAATATAACAACTCTGTCCATTCCACAATCAACATGAAACCCTCTGAAGTAACTTCATCCGATGAGCAAAAATTGATCAGGACTGTTTATTATCCTAGATACCAGCCAACAACAAGAAGGGCCAAATACAGGGTGGGTGATCAAGTAAGAATCAGCAAATATAAGCACTTATTCAAAAGAGGCTTTACTAGAAACTGGAGCACCGAATTATTTACAGTGGTTCAAGTTAAACCCGGGACCCTTAACACATATATAATAAAAGATCACCGAGGAGAAATTCTCAAAGGCAGATTCTATGAACAAGAGCTCAGCAAAACTAAACAGCCTGACACATATCTCATAGAAAAAATCATCCGCAGAAAAGGCAATAAGTTACTTGTCAAATGGCTAGGTCATTCGGAAAACAGCTGGATCGATGCAAACAAAGTGATAATATGAGCACCTGGGATGTTATAAAAAGGCTGCCAGAACCTGAACAACAGAATAAGAGAAATGGCAACTTGCTACCTGATAATATTAGGTGTCTTATTGTTGGGCCATCTGCTTGTGGTAAAACTACACTAATGGTTGATAATTTTTTATTGGCACCCAACTGGTTAGACTGGAAAAACAGGCACTTGTATGTTTTCTCTAAGAGCTTGGAACAATTAAAATATCAGCAGCTGATGAAGCTATATGATGGATTGGATATTGCCACTTTTGAACCAGATGTTAAGCCACTTCACGAATGTCTCGATAATTCTGTTGTTGTGTTTGATGACATTATACTGGATAATCAAAACAAGGTTAGAAATTTCTTTACACAGGGGCGGCACAAAAACATTGATTGCTTCTACCTGGCACAGACTTTTTCAAAAATACCGAAGCAACTGATCCGAGACAACAGCAATTTTATATGTGTTTTTTATCAAGATCATACCAACCTCAAACACATACATGATGAATATGTAGGTGGGGACTTGAGCTACAATGATTTTTCTAAATTTTGCAGTAGGTCCTGGAACCAGGACAGTTATGGGTTTGTCACAATTGATATGACAAGAAAACCCAGTAGCGGCAAATACAGAAGTAAAATCAACGATTTTCTAGACGTTGAGACGTATATAAACAACCATGAAACGACCAATCATTGACGATCTTAAGTTAAGAGATTATCTTGTAAAAAGATTTAAGGGATGGAAATCAGAGAACCGGGGAATTTATGAAAAACACAAACAAACAGAACAGCCTGTAATTGATGCTATTAATAATTTAGGTAAGAATATCAAAACTGTTACAGAGCAAAATCAAGATTTGATCACAGAGCTCGTACCTGTAGCTGCAAGGAACATATTAGATTATCCATTCACCCCACTTTCCAGTATTCATACACCTAGTCCTATTGCTCCTAGAAGAATTGAAGCTACTCAGGATCCTATTGAATTGGGTCTTCTTGCTCAAAAATATTTAACCACACCTAAAGACAACAAAGATGAGGTCTTTGGCTTATATGCCGATACAGAGCTTGACGGCAGCATCATTCATAGAATTGGCAATTTTAGAGTAACATTTATGGGAGATGATATAATTGTATATTCAGAATCTCGACTTGGAGAAAAAGGTGCTTTTGTTAAGTACACCGGAACACCTGGGTTGTGGGAACTGATGACTAGGAAAAGGCCTGGCAGCTATACAGAGCAAGATTATGAGGATTACAAAGAAATATTAATAAAATCAGATGCTCTATACCAGAACAATGATCCCACACAAAAAAGGGTTAAGTCGAGCAGTGGAGCAAAATACAATAATTTAATCAAGCCCATAGGGTCACAGATCAAGACTGGCAGTGGAATCAAACAATACAACACCCTGCCCAAAGAATTTGTGTGGGTTGATGATGTCAGGAAACTTGTAGATAGGTTATTGGTGATAGCTGGGGAGGAAAATGCTGGCAACCACAATTTTTATAATGAAAAGGTTGGAATTATGGACATGATAAGCACCAAATTATCTAATTTTATAGTGAATGACCCTAAGGGGATTGGATATCTCATAAAAATTATTAATACTCTACCACCTAAATTTTGGAATATTTCTGAGGGTCGGGGGTTGGTTAATGACATTATAAACAAGCTGCCATTTGAACTACACATTCCAGGCTATCAGTATTGTGGTCCAGGCACAAAACTGGATCATAGATTAAACAGAGGGGATCCTGGTGTAAATCCCCTAGATGCTGCTTGTAGAGACCATGACATAGCATACAACACACATTCTGATCTTGACAAGAGACATGTTGCAGACAAGAAATTGGAAGAGGCTGCATTCGGTAGATTTGTAAGCAAAGATGCTTCTTTAAGTGAGAGAATATCAGCATTGGGGACCACCATAGCTATGAGCACCAAACAAAAACTGGGGTGTGGGTTGTGAATATGTATATAATAAACCTACAATGAAGGCCAAGGGTGTTATGTATCAAATACCTTATGCAGGTCTCAAATCTCTTAAAACTATTGACAGTCTTTTAACCAAAAAGCAGCGGAAGAAAAAAGCTCTTGTCTTGCCAAGGGACATGGTATGAAATTGTTGCTTAGTAAGTAGTGGTATTGACTGTACTACCAGGACGAGAAAGTACGAGCCCCCCTCAAGCAGCTTTGCTACACTTAAAACAGGCTCAACATGTCCATATGAGCTTTTTGAGCAAGTGTGGAACTCTTGCCTAATCCAAGATTTTTGTAAAAATGCCCTCGGGAATTTTTCAGAAAGTACGAGCTCTTCAGATTGATTTGCACATACTTACAAAAATTGCATCAGCCAGATTTTTATCCATAAATTTGTCAATTTTTGACCATACCAGAAATTAAGCTTATAGTATGTTTTTTTGTCAAAATCCCAGGAATTTTGAATTGATATCTATTGGGTTCTGAGACCGAGTGGAGTGTAGTGCATGGTTTTTATTGCCTTGTAATCAAAAGGTTCGGGTTTGAGTCCTCATAAAATCTGATGGCAAAATGTTAATATTGTTGTTTTGTAAACAAGGGGCTTTGGGTTCGAGTCCTGAGAGATGTGGCATTCCATACGTGAGATTTTGCTCTGTTGATAGCTCCCAGATCTTAAATTTGGTAAAAAATTCTCTATTCTCTATTAAGAATCGCCAGAGTTTTGTTATCTGGGAGCTCAACAATATGGGGCAAAACTGCATAATCAATACAATAGAATGGAGGTCAAGTAAACATTGCATGTTCTTTCCAATCTTTTGATCAGTCCCATGTTTCCGCCAACAATTAATTATGCATGGCCGGGAGTTGTATGCCAACAGATATAATCTATATTGCGTCTTTTCAGAGAGGAATAACATATTATTCATCGTCATTAGATTATATCTGTTGATATTACCTCTATTGTGCCTTTTCCGAGGGAAATTACATGTCATTTGTCATGGAACTCAAAGAGAAATTCTTATCTATACTATGTACTCTTTCAGGGACCATCCATCATATTGAGGAATTGCCTTCTCGGATATTGTCATGCAAAGGTTTGATCTTGTCGCAACAGAATAATTGCAATGGCAAATGTGCTGTGTTAGTAGGTAAAAGCTTTTCTGCTCGTAAGCTATAAAATGGGTAGGTAATATATTTTCTGACGGTAAAGTATTGTTTTATATCCAAAGGGTTTCTGTGTTTAAATCGTGTTTCTAGTTCGAGTTGCTGTTTTAAGTCCATTTTATGCACAGTAAGGCTAATCGGGACTGGCCCTACAGTTTTAAAGTGGGATCCAAACTACTTGTGCCTCCACCGGGTATCGAACCCGGGACCTCTTGATTACAAGGCAATGATGCTACCACTGCGCCATGGGGGAAGCCCTGAATCGTGCTTCTAGAACTGCTCTGTGACTCTCTCATTTCTCACATCATAAATATATGATTTTTCACCTATGAGAATGACACTGCATATGGTGTCTTCAGGTAATGCCTCGTGGAATTCACAGATAATTTTAATGTTTGTTCTGTCATTAACCACAACTTGTTTTCTTTTTGAAGTGTTGATGACAAACATGGGTCTCTGTGCTTTGAATTCATCTGGTGTGTAATACATGTCAGTATTGCCAGTAGTGACTCTTTTGAAGGATGAAAATGCTTCATATAATTTAAGGAAATCATTCTTGGACATGTCTAAATTATAATTTTCTCTAGGAAATACCTTATTTCTGCCATTTTTAAGATATATGTTCTTGATGTTGCAGTTATCAAATCTACTTGAATTTTTTTCCTGATTATTGTGTCTTCCGGTCTGAAACAGTACCACCACGAAATCAGGCATGTCGTATTGAATACTGGAGAATGAATTTGTAGCATCAAACTCATAATAAGTACCAGATGCGGGCTTCTGTACGCATTGATATGTGTAAAATTGCAGAGGAATCTGTGGATTTTTTACTATATCTGCTTTGTGTTTAAGAGCGTAACTGGCCTCATATTCAACAACCGGGATTCTTAGCTCCATAGTCTGAATAATGCATTTTCCTGCATCAGGTAAGGTATTAGGCAGAGCTTCCCCTGTAGAGTTTAATATGCTGTACCTCATCAAAGCATTATTATCATTGGCAGCTCTTCTAAATGTAATTCTTAACCCGCCTTTCCACATAATTTCTTTGTAATCCGAGAAGAATCCTGGCAAAAGGCGCATGGGGAACAGCACTGTGTGATTTTTAGATAATATTTTCTCACCAGCTTCAAAACCACCTATTTTGTAGTAAGAAGCCTCGGTTTTGGATAATTTTAGTGTGGCCAAAGCCGTGGAGGTAATGCCGGGATAATCCACTCTGTTTATAACAACGCCATGCTTTCTGATCTCAATTTCAGAGAACAGATGCGGCACAAAATTGTCTACCAATCTTATATTTGAATTTGCCGGATAATCTGTTCCATCGAGTTTTACAACATCAAATTTGATGTATAGATCTGCTCTGTGGGGGGGTATAAAGCCATCCCCTACATCAAGATCAACCTCTATTTCTGTGTTGGGTTGATTTAAATTTGCAAATGTCCTCCTGTTTGGGGGGAATGATTGTAGCTCATAACTCTCAATATTTTCCATTGTATGTATTTTTATTTAAATGTTAATCTCTATGATAGCAGTTGTTGTGGCTCCAGCAAAATCAACTAATTCTTCTTTTTCATTAGTGACCATCAATTCAATATAATCTATTCTGTTATGGCACACAGGAAAATATAATGTTGGGGATGGATTGTAGATGATGGGCTCCATGAATTCGGAATTAGGTTTGAATGTTGCAATGATGCCGGTTTGTTTGTGAGTGCCTATGCCATTTGATTTGGTGATCATACCTTCGGCCACATTACAGTGAATATTCAGAGTCTCTATGGCTAAGAATTTGGGTATATTCATAGCAGTGTGTTTGATGGCTGGTTCAAGTTTTGTGTTGTTCTCAAAGCCTAACAGCTCTCCTATAGTACCCAGATCCACTGTTTCTGTAGCAGATACAATCTCTACTCTGTGAGTGACAGAATTTTGACTTAACACTACACCTCTGGGTAATTGAGCATTTAGAGTGGACAGATTATATTGCCCTGGAGTGATGACAATTTTTTGATCCCCTACTGCAATTGTGTTGTTGTGGTGCGTAATATTAGGTATCAAGTACATGCCGTAAAATGCTCTGAGAGCTATTGTTTTGGGATACACTATGTCATCATGCAATTTGAGTTTCAATATTGAATTTTGGCTGGTGAGATGGAATACCCCCATGATGTTTCAGATACCACAAGGCTTCTTGAAAATCTTCAATTGATGGTTTATTTATTTGAGACATATATCTGAGAACAGATAAACACAAATGTCCGCAATTAACATCTTTGAAGTTTTGAACACGGGTATTATTGTAATAAAGATTAGCTGATTTTAGATATTTTACTAAATTTTCAGGTGGATCACCTCCAAATGAATCAAACACAAATGCCTCATCGTTTAAATATTTAAGATAACAGATCCAGTGAGTGCCCTGATTTTTGTACTCATCCAAATTAACAATGCCACACTCTTTGTTGAGTGGTTGTTCCGGTAAAGAATCAGACATGTACACACCTCTAAAATTTTTGATGCCCAGTGGCTTGATTAAAGCTTCAATATCTTGGTTTGTAAGCGGCTCTTGTTTTTTTTAAACTTATTCATGGCTCTCTTAACACCTTTGCCTTTTTTCTCCATGGCCAGGTTATGGCGCCTCTGCTCATCTAATTCTGCCCTATTTTTCTTGGCATCTATTACTGTTTTTGCTATGGCAGCTGATCCCCCAGCCAAGCTCCCAACAGCCCCGAGAGCAGCTAAGATGGCAGGGATGGTAAATATAAACCCCCCCACATGTGATTTTTTTCTTGATTGCTGTAATTTTTTTAATTGGGGGGTACTAAGCAACAATTTCATACCATGTCCCTTTGCAAGACAAGAGCTTTTTTTCTTGCGCTGCTTTTTGGTCAAAAGACTGTCAATAGTTTTAAGAGATTTGAGACCTGCATAAGGTATTTGATACATAACACCCTTGGCCTTCATTGTAGGTTTATTATATACATATTCACAGCCCCCACCCCAGTTTTTGTTTGGTGCTCATAGCTATGGTGGTCCCCAATGCTGATATTCTCTCACTTAAAGAAGCATTTTTGCTTACAAATCTACCAAATGCAGCCTCTTCTAATTTCTTGTCTGCAACATGTCTCTTGTCAAGATCAGAATGTGTGTTGTATGCTATGTCATGGTCTCTACAAGCAGCATCTAAAGGATTTACACCAGGATCTCCTCTGTTTAATCTATGATCCAGTTTTGTGCCTGGACCACAATACTGATAGCCTGGAATATGTAGTTCAAATGGCAGCTTGTTTATAATGTCATTAACAAGCCCCCGACCCTCAGAAATATTCCAAAATTTAGGTGGTAGAGTATTAATAATTTTTATGAGATATCCAATCCCTTTAGGGTCATTCACTATAAAATTAGACAATTTTGTGCTTATCATGTCCATAATTCCAACCTTTTCATTGTAAAAATTGTGGTTGCCAGCATTTTCCTCCCCAGCTATCACCAGCAACCTATCCACAAGTTTCCTGACATCATCAACCCATACAAATTCTTTAGGCAGGGTGTTGTATTGTTTGATTCCACTACCTGTCTTGATTTGTGACCATATGGGCTTGATTAAGTTGTTGTATTTTGCCCCACTGCTCGACTTGACTCTTTTTTGTGTGGGATCATTGTTCTGGTATAGAGCATCTGATTTTATTAATATTTCTTTGTAATACTCATAATCTTGATCTGTATAGCTGCCAGGCCTTTTCCTAGTCATCAGTTCCCACAATCCAGGTGTTCCGGGGTACTTAACAAAACCACCTTTTTCTCCGAGACGAGATTCTGAATATACAATTATATCATCTCCCATAAATGTTACTCTAAAATTGCCAATTCTATGAATGATGCTCCCATCAAGCTCTGTGTCAGCATATAAGCCAAACACCTCATCTTTGTTGTCTTTAGGTGTAGTTAAATATTTTTGAGCAAGAAGACCCAATTCAATAGGATCCTGTGTAGCTTCAATTCTTCTAGGAGCAACAGGACTAGGTGTATGAATACTGGAAAGTGGGGTGAATGGATAATCTAATATGTTCCTTGCAGCTACAGGTACAAGCTCTGTGATCAAATCTTGATTTTGCTCTGTAACAGTTTTGATATTCTTACCTAAATTATTAATAGCATCAATTACAGGCTGTTCTGTTTGTTTGTGTTTTTCATAAATTCCTCGGTTCTCTGATTTCCATCCCTTGAATCTTTTTACAAGATAATCTCTTAACTTAAGATCATCAATGATTGGCCTTTTCATGGTTATTTATATACGTCTCAACGTCTAGAAAATCGTTGATTTTATTTCTGTATCTGGGTGTTCTTGTCATATCAATTGTGACAAACCCATAACTGTCCTGGTTCCAGCACTTGCTGCAAAATTTAGAAAAATCATTGTAGCTCAGGTCCCCACCTACATATTCATCATGTATGTGTTTGAGGTTGGTATGATCTTGATGAAACACACATATAAAATTGCTGTTGTCTCGGATCAGCTGCTTCGGTATTTTAGAAAAAGTCTGTGCCAGGTAGAAGCAATCAATGTTTTTGTGCCGGCCCTGTGTGAAGAAATTTCTAACCTTGTTTTGATTATCCAGTATAATGTCATCAAACACAACAACAGAATTATCGAGACATTCTTGAAGTGGCTTAACATCTGATTCAAAAGTGGCTATATCCAATCCATTATATAGCTTCATCAGCTGCTGATATTTTAATTGTTCCAAGCTCTTAGAAAAAACATACAAGTGCCTGTTTTTCCAGTCTAACCAGTTGGGTGCCAGTAAAAAATTATCAACCATTAGTGTAGTTTTACCACAAGCAGATGGCCCGACAATAAGACATCTAATATTATCAGGCAGCAACTTCCCATTTCTCTTATTCTGGTTTTCAGGTTCTGGCAGCCTTTTTATAACATCCCAGGTGCTCATATTATTATTTTGTTTGCATCGATCCAGCTGTTTTCCGGATGACCCAGCCATTTGACAAGTAACTTGTTGCCTTTTCTGCGGATGATTTTTTCTATGAGATATGTGTCAGGCTGTTTAGTTTTGCTGAGCTCTTGTTCATAGAACCTGCCTTTGAGAATTTCTCCTCGGTGATCTTTTATTATATATGTGTTAAGGGTCCCGGGTTTAACTTGAACTACTGTAAATAATTCAGTACTCCAGTTTCTTGTAAAGCCTCTCTTGAATAAGTGCTTATATTTGCTGATTCTTACTTGATCACCCACCCTGTATTTGGCCCTTCTTGTTGTTGGCTGGTATCTAGGATAATAAACAGTCCTGATCAATTTTTGCTCATCAGATGAAGTTACTTCAGAGGGTTTCATGTTGATTGTGGAATGGACAGAGTTGTTATATTTATGTAGAAGTTCTGGAAGAATATTAATCCATTTATAATTACCTTGAAGTGTAAATTGTTTATACATAAGATTTTTTAAGGTTCTGTTGAATCTCTCTACAATTGAGGCTTTGAGATCACTGTAACTCGAGTAATGTTTTATTGCTTGGCTTTTAATAAATTGTTGAAACACTGAATTATAAAATTCTTTGCCATTATCTGTTTGCAAATAGCGCGGGGATCTTCCTGAATGATTGATGATTGTCCTGATGGCTTCTGTAACACATTTTCCAGTCTTGGATTTGAGTGGCACAGCCCAGGCAAATTTTGAAAATGTGTCTATCACAGTGAGTAGATACTTGTAGCCCTTGTTGATTTTGTCTAAGTTTTTCAACTGCCCAGTTGACAACTCAATCAAGTCGCTTTGCCATAAATCATCTATGCCCTTTGTGACTACTGGCAGTCTCTTAAAATTATGTCTGGCCTGTCTGTGTAATTCATCAACAATAATTTGTCTAGACATAATATGAAAACAAGAATATTGCAACTATAGGGTGTTCAGCAGCTGATACTACAGGATTTTCTAAATATAATTTGTCCCCTATTTGTATTTTAAATTCCAAAGAGCCATCATCTTCAACATAAGATGTTTCTAATGTATGGGGGTCTGTAAAATCCTCTAATTCTACACTGGTGATTTTTACTTTGTTGTCAGCATTTGTTATTGATAAGGTGGGGTAGTGGTGTGCCTGTGGCTGATGCCAATATTTGATCTTGATTGGTCTCAATGTGCCCCCAACAAAAAACTGGTAATAAAATTGTGCAGGGGACAGCATATATATTTTGCCACCTGGTGTAAATGGTGAATCATATTCTTTGTTGGGGATGCTGTACAATTCAAGAATTACTGTATGTTTTGGATTCTCGATTATGCCTGTTATTTCTTTTTCTGCTGTGAGCAATCTGCTTGTTACAGATTCAAGGTGCTCATTGATGGTCCTAACAACATCATCGTGGCCTGGCTTGATCTTTATGTCCACAACAAGTTTCTTGTATTGTTGCACAATCTCTTGAAGCTGGGTGGCAAAAACAGACAGAGCATTTGCTTGATTGGATTCCATGGTCCCTAGCTGCTGCTTGATATTAGCTACAATTTGTTGCAAATTTTCAACAACTGCCAATTTTGAATTTTGAGCAGTAAGATCATGTACCTGTCTTCTGATATCCTCAAACAGGGCATGCAATTCATTAATATGTTGATTGGTTGGAAGAGTGGCCACTGTCTGAGTGAGTTGTTTGATCTCTGCTTGGATATTCTTGATATCTTCTGATTTTAATATGCGATTCACTGCCCTCTTAATATTTTTAAGTTCCTGTGATGTGGGAAGATTTGATACTGTATTTTGCAAAGATTCAAGTGCCAATTTCACATTATTTAATTCAGATGCATCAGCCACATTTTGCATAGCATTTTGGAGCAGGGCTATATCTGCCTGAGAGGGTGTTGATTGTTGTAAAATTTCAAGTTTTGTTTGGATATCATCGATCAAGTGATGAAAATGAGATAGCTCAGATTCAGTGTTGAGGTTTTCAAGTTTTGTGATTTGTTGCTGGACACTGTGAAGAGTGTCTACAATACCGGGCAGGCGAGTTTCTTGTACATTTGCCAAATCACTTTGCACTGCTGCTATTGTACCTTCAAGATGGGTTATGGTACTTTGAATTTTTCCAAAATCTTCATATGTTTCAAGTTGCAGCTTAATATTTGCTACACTCCGAGTTATTGCACTCAAAGCATCAGAAGATGGCAAGTTGTTCATAAAATTTTCAAGTGTCTCAATTTTTTCTTTAACCTCGGCTATGGCATTGTGCAGAGGATCCAGATTAGGTATCTGGAGTGACTGAATCTGTTCCTTTAGAGTGGAAATCACTAGATCAAAATCTTCCTGTGATTTTATGCTTTTGACAATTGTTTGGAGCTGTGCCTGGACATTATTTATTTGCTCTTCCAATTGCTGTTTCAATTGCTCGGAATTGGTGGCCTGGGTCTTAAATTTGGCTTGAAGAGCTGCTACAGCTTCTTCTAAACTTTGAAAATTATCTAATGTTGCCAGATCAGTATATTTCTGAAGCAGCACTTTGAGTTCGGAATCAATTTTAAGAAGAGGGTCCATGCATTGTGATTGTAAATTTGTAATTTCTAATTGAAGACTGGCATTGAGTGTGGTTTGTAAAGCTTGTAAATCACTTCTTAATTTCTTGACTCTGACATCAAGCATAAGAATCTCATCACTGTGATCTTCATGTCTTGTGTGGCCAAAAATATCATTAGGCATTTTCTTTTAGTGGTTATTTATTATTGAATATCTGATTCTTAATTCTATAAAAAAGGGTATAAGCTTGTCATAAGATCCAGGGACCTCAATATATAAGCAGTCACCAGCAGAAACAGTATATACAGTGCCAGAAACCATGTTTGAGTGCTTAATTCTATAAATATTTCTCCCTACTGAAATCTTGACATCACCCTCAGGGGTTGTAATAAATTGCAATTGCCCACCCACAGGTAATTGGTAATGATTTAAATTATTGTTAAATATGTACAATGTTTTGCCTGTTTCATCATCAACATCTGTAAGTATGCTGTTCAGATGAATAATTAACAAGCCACTCAGTTTAGACAGCATATCAGGAGAGGGTTGTGGTGTGGGCAGGTCCATAATAGCCTGTTTTTTGAACCCAAATAAGTTCATAGGCATGTTTATTTATTTCAAATCATGCTCTGTAATTGGGCATTGATTTCCACTTTTCAAATCACAATGCCCCCAAGGTAAAGTATGCATGCCGCATGATAAAATGCATCTCTTGTCATCATGTGGGTCCAGAGCCACTTTTCTTACAATATTGCTAGTCAGCAAGTGATTCTCACTCTGAATTCTATTTTCTGATGTTCTGATTGAATTCTGTGATTTGATGCAATTTTTATAATCTTCAAATTCAAGATCTTTTTCCACAGTTACTTTGCCAATACCCTTGGCTTTTTTGACAACAGCACTACATGTTTTAAAACTGTACACCTTGGCACTTAACCCAGCAAATTCCACAATAACATCACCAAGTGTCTCATCTTTTAACTTGCCAGGCACCTTTTTGTTGTGGTGTTGTTGAATCTTTGTATGTTCACTGGTATCAAAATATTGAAACAATTCAGGCTGTGACATATCTTGATAAACATCTTCTGTTTGAATTTCAAGAATAAAACTATCCGTGTCCATGTACAATAATTTTACACGATCACCATAAAAAGGTTTCAGCACATCATAATACAATATTAACATATGTAATTTGGACAATTCCAATATCACAGCCCCTACATAAATAGGTTTATCAAACTTGATCTTTGTTTTCATCATGTTGAAGAGTGCCATGTGCTCATCATAAATTTTTCTGTAATTGAAATTAGGCTTTGCAACCAATTTTTTGCTCCGGCTGGGGTCAGTAATTATTTTAACATCGGTATGTTTCCTGACATTTTCAATTGTTTTGCCATACACTGAATTCACCATCAATTTAAACAAGCCCTTATCAAATTGGCTCTTTGCAGATGTTCGAAGCTCCGTGTTTGTATCAATATATGGTTTCAACCATCTTGAGTGCCTGAACCTCAAAACTTTGCCAACTTTGGTTACTTGAACACCATGTTTCATCAGGAACTGGAGGTTTTTGTAATATATGACATATCCCTGTTTCGGCTCCAGAGTCATCATCAATTTCTTCTGTTTAGAGCCAGGTGGGCACCTAACCTCGGGAATTGGGGGCAGATCAGAAAATTTATTGTGCAAATAATCTGGAATTATCTGATCAACCTCTAAGAAGAGGCCATATTCACTGTCATCAAAATCCTGAAGATCTTCAATATTGAAATCTTCAACCCACTCAAGCCCTGCATATGGCAGTTTATCCATCATAGCATAACCATAGAGGTTGTTTGCATCTACATACACTATATAATTTGATGGCCGTGCTGGATCATAATCAGGCATATGCTTGTTATTTGCTCTGGCATATCTCTGGGAACATTGCACCATCCCTCCTCTTATACATTCCTCCATAAACAGATACTTATCTTGATCGTGGATCAGATCCAATTGCATTTTGGTATTCAAAAACGTTGCAGCCCATGCTAGACCAGGGGCACTGTAAAAATACACTGGGTCCAGTCCATAATTTTGCATGGAAGATTTTCTGAATGCTTGCAATATATCAACTGAGAGAGTAACATCAAGTTTCAAATAAGCCATGTGATAATCACCAAATGTCTCGCATTTTAAACTTTTCCACATCAATTTGGCATGGTGATAATCTTCATCAGTAATTCCAGATCCTCTGATTTTGCTATAAAATGCTTCTTGTGGTGGCAGGGAACACTCATCAAATTTAGATAAATCTGTAACATAGTCGTATGGATATACACCCTTTCGCCTAATTAATTTCAGGTCCTGATTTGGAAACATGGCACGTGTGATTTTGAATTCATCATCAGATAATTGAGAGGCCAGTGTAGCCAGGCTAGCAGGTAAAAATCTGTAAGAATCAAGAAATCTTATGTGAATAGGAACACCATCAACTTTAATTATCTTGCTAATAGATATATATTTCTCATCATTTTCAGCTAAAATATTTAAATTCTGCTTATCAAACCCCTCGTACCTGATCAGATGATGGAAATCATAATTGGATGCTCCATGGCAAAATATGGGGACAAATCTTGGTCTCTTGATCTGAATATTACAGCTATTACACAGGGCCATTAAGAATTTACCATCTGTATGAGAATGGTGTTTCACCTTGATATTTGTATCTGAAAATTCAGAATCACATACCGGGCATTTTTCTACATTGTTGAAATCTTCAATCTGTTCCTCTGTTAAAGGCAGCATAGGCTTTGATATTAATAAGATGTTAGATGCTATGTCACGGCACACATTTTCTATTCTATGTGCAAATATTTTGATGGCATTTGGTCCCTTGTATGAATATTCTTTAATAACAACACCATCCCGTATAACCATAAAACAAAAGCTGGAAGGTTCATGTAGCTGGTACGGTGTAATTGATGATTCTTCTGGATCTGGGCTACAGAATGCAAGAGATTTGAGATTCGATTCAAAATCACAGGCAATATATGCTGGGTGTTCCAACAAGGCTTCATACTTTTTGAATTTGCAATTTTCACTTGGATTGGGCATCACCATATGAACAGGTTTATGGTTGCCACAGTATTTTAGATGCTCAATTAACTTATTTTTTGCAATTTCTGCACTCTCTTCACGAACCCCTTTTACCATTTTTTGACCATAAAATACAGTTAAGCATCTTCTGCACAACTTGAATATTGTATGAGTTTTGTCTAGTTGTGTTCTCACTAAAGCTTCAAGATTATGTATTAGAGTGTAATGGTATGTATCATCCCCTTCAATTAAGAGCAGATCAATCGGAATTGCAGCTTCATCATCAAGTGTACTGATTCTGAGAGGTGCTATCGGGCAATTGCCAGTGGAACAAATAAATACATTAATAGATAATTGTTTGCCATTGATGTGCCTGGCCTTTTTTTCAAATTTATCAATATTCTGAATAGACATTGGATATTCTAAACCCTCCATTGCATCGTCAAAAAGATGTTCATGGTGTTTGTAATAAGTTATTCTCTCAGGATGGCTTGAAACTGGATACAAAGCAGCTAATATACACCACAAAAAGCATTTCTGGTCGGCGTTTTTTATATTAACCACGGCTTGTTTGTTTTTGATATTGGCAGGTAATAGCACATATGTAGATCCTTGTAATGGAGTGAATTCAGAAATATTAACATAGAGCTTGTGTGATGAACCGCATAGGCTCCATCCTGACTCTTTTGCCGCAAATTCAGAGTGTTTGATATTTAATTGATCTATCAAATTGCCTATTATTGTGTCTGAATTTGAATTTGAATATACCGGTACAGTTTCTGTTATGTGGGGCTGTGTAAATTTTGTGCCATTTGGTTTCTTATATTGTACAAACAATTTGAGAGATAGCTTATAAGAGCCATTTTGTGCATTTAGAATTGCCTGCACTTTAGGATTTACACTGTTCAAGAAATTCTCAATGCCACATCTTGGCTCTGATACAAACCGGTGATCCCTTAATTGGCCGTTAAAACTGCTACGGATGGGTTCATAGCGTGGCTGCTTTGCTGCTCTGGCATTAAGAGGTGCTTCGTGCCTTCTTTTCAGACCAGATGTGGATGGTTGTGCAGAGCAAGTATCTTTATGTTTATATGTGAAATATTCCATGTTATATTTTCTATTGCATTTGGGGCAAATTTTTGTGGGAGTTTTGTATTTGTCTGGATTACAAATTTTTTGATGCTTGGCCCAATTAGAGCTAAATATATTTTTATTGCATTGATTACAATATTTTTGATTCGGCATTTTTGTTGTTGTTTATTATATACAATTTCCTGGGCTTCAATTCAAAACTTTATACTGAATAAAAAATATCAGTTGGGTTCAGCTGTGTGATTTGTATGTGCATATGTGTGTATGTGTGTATACACTTAATATTTTTGGTTTTGGTATTTATATAAAATTTCCTGGGATTCAAATCTAATCTCTATGGATTAATATTATTAATATTAATCTTATGACAGGTTGTAAAGCCAATAGCCCACAAGTGGAAAATCATTCACACTGACCCAGCGCAAATACCTGCACAAACATGCATATCTTGAATAGCAATAACCTTGTTATATATAACAGGCTGGGACAAATATAAGCTTGACTCTAAATATGAGTGGATTACAACAAATATCAGATTTTATAATATTCAATTAAACCAAACAGGCCTGTAAGTATGAGAAGCACTGTATCAACACATCTGTTCCCCTCAGTCACTCTCACATAACTGGCTGATGCAATAATCGGGAATTTCTGTAAATACTGGCGCTGAGGAAAAAATCAATACTACCGTCTCGGGAATTGATATTGCCACAGAGGAGAAACATGCAAACACGAAGCAATTCTAGAGGTAGGCTCTGCATATTACATTGTTTTAATATTAGATAAGCAAATTGAATAGTATCCAATTAAACTTAAACCAGAAGTAAATATGTATAGGTGGGTATAGATACAAGTTTATAGACAAACTGATGCAATTTTTGTAAATCTGCTTGAGGGGGGTTTGATCTCGAACCCAAAGCCCCTTGTTTACAAAACAACAATATTAACATTTTGCCATCAGATTTTATGAGGACTCAAACCCGAACTTTTTGATTACAAGACAATGCACCACACTCCACTCGGTCTCAGAACCCAATAGATATCAATTCAAAATTCCTGGGATTTTGACAAAAAAACATACTATAAGCTTAATTTCTGGTATGGTCAAAAATTGACAAATTTATAAACAAAAATCTGGCTGATGCAACTTTTGTAAGTATGTGCAAATCAATCTGAAGAGCTCGTACTTTCTGAAAAATTCCCGAGGGCATTTTTACAAAAATCTTGGATTAGGCAAGAGTTCCACACTTGCTCAAAAAACTCATATGGGCATGTTGAGCAAGTTTTAAGTGTAGCAAATCTGCTTGAGGGGGGCTCGTACTTTCTCGTCCTGGTAGTACAGTCAATACTACTACTTTAGTACCCCCCAATTAAAAAAATTACAGCAATCAAGAAAAAAAATGCATACAGGGGGATTTATATTTACCATCCCTGCCATCTTAGCAGCTCTCGGGGCTGTTGGGAGCTTGGCTGGGGGATCAGCTGCCATAGCAAAAACAGTAATAGATGCCAAGAAAAATAGGGCAGAATTAGATGAGCAGAGGCGCCATAACCTGGCCATAGAGAAAAAAGGCAAAGGTGTTAAGAGAGCCATGAATAAGTTTAAAAAAAACAAGAGCCGCTTACAAACCAAGATATTGAAGCTTTAATCAAGCCACTGGGCATCAAACATTTTAGGGGTGTGTACATGTCTGATTCTTTACCGGAACAACCACTCAACAAAGAGTGTGGCATTGTTAATTTGGATAAGTACAAAAATCAGGGCACTCACTGGATCTGTTATCTTAAATATTTAAAAAATGAGGCATTTGTGTTTGATTCATTTGGAGGTGTTCCACCTGAAAATTTAATAAAATATCTAAATTCAGCTAATCTTTATTACAATAATGCCCGTGTTCAAAACTTCAAAGATGTTAATTGCGGACATTTGTGTTTATCTGTTCTCAGATATATGTCTCAAATAAATAAACCATCAATTGAAAATTTTCAAAAGGTCTTGTGGTATTTAAAACATCATGGGGGTATTCCATCTCACCAGCCAAAATTCAATATTGAAACTCAAATTGCATGATGACATAGTGTATCCCAAAACAATAGCTCTCAGAGCATTTTACGGCATGTACCTGATCCCTAATATTACACACCACAACAATACAATTGCAGTAGGGGATCAAAAAATTGTCATCACTCCAGGGCAATATAATCTGTCCACTCTAAATGCTCAATTACCCAGAGGTATAGTGTTAAGTCAAAATTCTGTCACTCACAGAGTAGAGATTGTATCTGCTACAGAAACAGTGGATCTGGGTACTATAGGAGAGCTGTTAGGCTTTGAGAACAACACAAAACTCGAAGCGGCCATCAAACACACTGCTATGAATATACCCAAATTCTTAGCCATAGAGACTCTGAATATTCACTGTAATGTGGCCGAGGGTATGATCACCAAATCAAATGGCATAGGCACTCACAAACAAACTGGCATCATTGCAACATTCAAACCTAATTCCGAATTCATGGAGCCAATCATCTACAATCCATCCCCAACATTATATTTTCCTGTGTGCCATAACAGAATAGATTACATTGAATTGATGGTCACTAATGAAAAAGAAGAATTAGTTGATTTTGCTGGAGCCACAACAACTGCAATCATAGAGATTAATATTTAAATAAAAATACATACAATGGAAAATATTGAGAGTTATGAGCTACAATCATTCCCTCCAAACAGGAGGACATTTGCAAATTTAAATCAACCCAACACAGAGATTGAGGTTGATCTTGATGTAGGGGATGGCTTTATACACCCCCACAGAGCAGATCTATACATCAAATTTGATGTTGTAAAGCTCGATGGAACAGATTATTCGGCAAATTCTAATATAAGATTGGTGGACAATTTTGTGCCCCATCTGTTCTCTGAAATTGAGATCAGAAAGCATGGCGTTGTTATAAACAGAGTAGATTATCCCGGCATTACCTCCACAGCTTTGGCCACTCTAAAATTATCCAAAACCGAGGCTTCTTACTACAGAATCGGTGGATTTGAGGCTGGTGATAAAATATTAACCAAGAGCCACACTGTATTGTTCCCGATGCGCCTGTTGCCAGGATTCTTCTCAGATTACAAAGACATTATGTGGAAGGGTGGTTTAAGAATTACATTTAGAAGAGCTGCCAATGATAACAATGCTTTGATGAGGTACAGCACATTAAACCCTACAGGAGAAGCTCTGCCTAATACCTTACCAGATGCAGGAAAATGCATTATTCAGACTATGGAGTTAAGAATCCCAGTTGTTGAATATGAGGCCAGTTACGCTCTTAAACACAAAGCAGATATAGTAAAAAATCCACAGATTCCTCTGCAATTTTACACATATCAATGCGTACAGAAGCCCGCATCTGGCACATATTATGAGTTTGATGCCACAAATTCATTCTCCAGCATACAATACGACATGCCTGATTTTGTGGTGGTACTGTTTCAGACTGGAAGACACAATAATCAGGAAAAAAATTCAAGTAAATTTGACAACTGCAACATCAAGAACATATATCTTAAAAATGGCAGAAATGAGGTATTTCCTAGAGAAAATTACAATTAAGACATGTCCAAGGATGATTTTCTTAAATTATATGAGGCTTTTTCGGCTTTCAAGCGTGTCACTACTGGCAGTACTGATATGTATTACTCACCAGATGAATTCAAAACACAGAGACCCATGTTTGTAATCAACACTTCAAAAAGGAAACAAGTTGTGGTTAATGACAGGACAAACATTAAAATTATCTGTGAATTCCACGAGGCTTTACCTGAAGACACCATTTGTAGTGTCATTCTCATAGGTGAAAAATCATATGTTTATGACGTAAGAAATGAGAGAGTCACGGAGCAATTCTAGAGGGTCTCTGCATATTTTTGATTTGATTTTGATTTTAAAATTTTGGGTGCGTCAGCACTAAGGCTATTTTGCACCCGTCACACTATACGGGGTCCAGCCCCTTACCGTTTCACATAACAACTCTAACGTTGCTTAATTAAAATCGTAAAATATTAAAATGTTCTGACTTTCGATAAAAGCCGAGGCTGCAAAGAACACTCAGCACACATAAGGACAAAAGAACAGGACAATACAGACAAAATTATACTGGCCATGGGGCCAGTCGCCAGAGCCTCGTTAGTCTGCAGTCCAGGGTGTACTAACGTGGAAGTGAGGTTGACATTTGGGTGTACTACGTGGAAGGTCACCCCTTACACCCCAGTCTCTGCATATTGCATTGTTTTAATAATAGATAAACAAATTGAATGGTATCCAGTTGAACTTAAACCGGAAGTAGGCAAACCGGAAGTAGGCAAACCGGAAGTGGACCGGAAGTGGACCGGAAGTGGACCGGAAGTGGACCGGAAGTGAACCGGAAGTAAACCGGAAGTGGACCAGAAGTGGACCGGAAGTGAATATGTGTGGGTGGGTGTGGGTGGGTGTAGGTGTATATAGGTGGGTATAGCCTAGTTTTAAGTATGGCCCAAGAGGGGCATATTTTTAACAAATTTATGGACAACAATCTCACAGAAGTGCCTTTTGTAAGTATAGACAAATCAATCTGAGGGGGGTTCGTACTTTCTCAGGAAATTCCCGAGGGCATTTTTACAAAAATCTTGGATTAGACAAGATTCCACACTTGAGCAAAAAGCTCATATGGGCATGTTGAGCCTGTTTTAAGTGTAGCCAAATCTGCTTGAGGGGGGTTCGTACTTTCTCGGGTTTATCCTATATACTTTTATACTACTAGGATAGACGATGTCGTCGTGCAGCGTGAGTTTCAAGATCGAAGATTCGCTCGTGAGATGGAACACGCCCATCCTGGTGATGTTGTTTGAGGTTCCACAATGCTTTCTGGAAATCTTCGATCGTAGGGTTATTTATTTTAGAGAGAAACGCGAGCATGGAGAGGCAGAGATGACCGCAGTTCTCGTCTCCGAAATTTTGAATGCGTTCGTCGTTGTAGTATATAGAGGTTTTGTTCGTTTTCAGATAATGGACTAAATTTGTAGGTGGAACACCTCCGAATGAATCGAAAACGAATGCTTTGTTATTGTCGTTTTTGTGGTAACATATCCAATGCGTGCCTGGATTTTCTTGACCGTCCAAGTTGACTACTCCGCATTCTCTTCTTTTAACGGTTGAAGGTAACGAGTCGGACATGAAAACTCCTCTGAAGTGTTTGATTTGTAATGGTTGGATCAGAGATTCAATGTCTCGGTTGGTGAGTGCTGCTGTTTCTTTTTTAAAAATTTTTTCATTACGCCCACGCCCTTGCCCCCTTTCTTCTCCATGGCCAGGTTGTGACGTTTCTGTTCTTCCAATTCCGCCTTGTTCTTCTTCGAGTCGATGACGGTTTTCGCGATGGCGGCGCTACCCCCAGCCAAACTTCCAACGGCCCCCAATGCTGCCAGGATGGCCGGGATGCTGAATATGAAACCTCCGATCTTTTGCTGTTTCCGCGAACGCTGCAAGCGTCTCAATTGAGGTGTGCTGAGAAGTAATTTCATTCCGTGTCCTTTCGTCAAGCAAGAACGTTTCTTCTCGCGTTGTTTCTTGGTGAGTAACCCATCGAGGGCACCTAGATTTTTTAGATTGGAGTATGGTATCTGGTACACGACACCCTTGGGCTTCATGTTGATGCTTTATATATATTTTTTTTCACGGTATGTTATTTATATATATAAATGTTCTGAGATTTTTTTTTGTTTCGTGTAATTTTTTTTTCACGGTATGTTATTTATATATAAATGTTCTGAGATTTTTTTTTGTTTCGTGTATTTTTTTTTCACGGTATGTTATTTATATATAAATGTTCTGAGATTTTTTTTTGTTTCGTGTAATTTTTTCAAGGTATGTTATTTTATATATACTCCGCGCAGTCGTTACACAAATTCTATTACGTGCTTCGTTTTCTTACCAAGAAGTTCCTTTGTCTCCTTGTATACGATTCGAGTTTTGTTCTCGATTAAGATAGCTAGCTTCTCGTCGGATAACATATTAGCGTATCGATCTGGTAAAAATAGACTGTATTGTCCGTTGAGCAACAGGCGCACCTTGGGACCATACTGGGTAGAAACAATTGAACCGGAAGTTATCGTGTAAGGTTTGCCGACTTCCAATTCCTGAATTTTTACATATTCGACTGACAAATTTAGCATTTGTTTTAATGCTTGAAGATCACTCATTTTTTTTTCAGTCGTCATATCGAAGAGAAATTTCAGAGTGTTATAGAAATTTAATTTTTTCACAATTTGTGTTATTTATATATACCGAAGATTATTTTTTTTTCACGATGTGTGTTATTTATATATCAAGTTTTTTTTGACTTGTACATTTTTTTGACATGTATATTATTATTATTATTTTTCACGGAGGAAGAAAGTCCGTGCTTCCGACAGCGCGATGATGTGCGTAATAATATCTTCAGTCTCCTGCTTAGACTTGCGCCAATCATCCGTGTATCGTCTTCTTCCCTGCCTCGCCTCGTGCAGTTCGTCCATTCTCTTGTTTAATTTTTCCCCTGCGGCCGAAAGAAGAGTATCGAGATCACCGCACCTCATGCCACTGATCTCCCGAAGACGGTCCTTGACAGCCATTTCACATGGGATTCGAAATGCCGGCGTCGTTTTAGCTATGATCAAAAGTTTCCCTATATCCTCACAATCTCCGTTTACTGCCTGTTTGAATATTTTTCTAAGCAGTTCGTGCGGCAAATCAGTTATGCAAGCCATGTTGTTTTTTACGGTATTTTATTTATTTATACACCTTACCCAAATTTTTGTTTCGTGTTCATGGCGATGGTGGTGCCCAGTGCGGCGACCCGTTCACCCAGCGAAGCGTCTCTGCTGACGAACCTTTCGAAAGCTGCGTGCTCTAACTTTCTGTCTGCTTCGTGACGTGCATCCAGATCGGTGCGAGTGTTGTTGTAAGCGATGTCGTGATCTTTGCATGCGGCGTCCAACGGATTCACACCCTTGTCTCCTCTCTCCAATCTTTTCTCGAGTTTGGTACCCGGTCCGCAGTACTGGTAGCCAGGTAAATGCATCTCGAAAGGTAACTTGTTGATGATGTCGTTTACGAGTCCCTTTCCTTCGGCCACGTTCCAGAATCTCGGAGGCAGCGTGTTGATAATTTTGATGAGGTAACCTATGCCCTTGTCGTCGTTCACGATGAAGTTGGAAAGTTTCGTGCTGATCATGTCCACGATGCCAACCTTCTCGTTGTGGAAATTACGATTGCCTGCATTCTCTTCGCCGGCTATCACCAACAATCGGTCCACGAGTTTCCTAACGTCGTCCACCCAAACGAATTCTTTGGATAACGTGTTGTAGCGTTTGACGCCGCTGCCTGTTTTGACCTGGTTCCAAATCGGTTTGATGAGATTCCTGTACTTCTCGCCGCTGCTCGATTTCACCCTATTCTGCGAGGCATCGTTGTTCTGGTACAAGGCATCCGTCATGATCAAAATTTCCTTGTAACTCTGGTAATCTTCGTCAGTGTAATCTTTCGGCTGCTTTTTGGCAACGAGTTCCCACAGTCCCACCGTACCCGGATACCTGGTCCAACTATCCTTCTCGCCTAAATTAACTTTAATGTCGTTGCCTTCGAAGGTCACCTTCGATTTTCCAATCTTCCACACCACACCACCGCCTTCGTTGGTTTCCATGCTCGGATACAATCCGAACACTTCGTCCTTGTCGAACTTCCCCGTGCTCAGGTAGTCTCGTGCCAAAGGTCCCAACTCGATTTTATCCGAAGACGTGCTACCTATGGCTCGACGTCGTGGTACATCCTTCAGTTCGAACGGCGTCGAAGGAATGCTCGAAATGGGCGTGGGTACAGCGTAACTTTTAGCTGCGAGTGGTACGAGTTCGTTGATCAAATTTTTATTTTGTTCCGTGACACTTTTAATTTCTTTACCTAGACCGCTGATGGCATCGATCAAAGGTTGATCTTGACGTTTCTTCTCTTCGTAGGATCCGCGATTCTCGGATTTCCAACCTTTGAAGCGCTTCACGAGGTATTCTCGGAACTTGAGATTTTCGTCTTCTTGAAATTGACGTTTTTACATTTTTCTATATACGTTGAAACGTTTTTGAAACGTCGAATTCTCAGCCTATACGTTCGGTTCTCGTAGTTTTCTGCTGTCACCCGCTTGAGACTATCCACTTTTTCTAACACTCACTTTTTGTTGTAATGGTTATTTTATATATGCTTGTCAGACGTTTGAAAAAAAAAAACGTTTTTTCAAATTTTATTTTTTAGATTCTCAATTTTTGATTTTTTTTTGGATTTTTTTCTTCTTGTTGCAAATCTGAAATCGTCCTCTTGTTAGCCTTTGAGACGTCTAGATAAACGTTTATTTTATTTCTATATTTTCCATGGTTTGCTTTTCGAGTCATGTCGATGGTCACGAATCCGAAATCACCGCTGTTCCAACAGTGGGAGCAGAATTTAGAAAATAGATTGTAATTCATTTCAGCCCCTACGTAATCATCGTGTGCGTGTTTTAAATTGGTGTGGTGTTGTCGAAACAAACATATGAAATTAGCGTTGTCGCGTAGCAGTTGTTTCGGAACCTTGGAAAACGTTTGTGCCAGGTAGAAACAATCCAATCCTTTGTGACGACCTCGAGTGAAAAAATTACGAATCTCGTTTTGATTTTCCAAGATCATGTCGTCGAACACCACAACGGAATTCTCGAGACAATCGTCCAGTGGAATGATTTCAGTTGCGAAAGTTGCAATGCCCAGTCCCTCGTACAGTTTCATAAGTTGCTGGTATTTCGCTTGTTCGAGACTTTTCGAAAATACGTAGAGGTGTCTGTTTTCCCAGTCTAACCAATTGGGTGCGAGGATAAAATTATCAATGAGCAGTGTCGTCTTTCCGCACCCCGAAGGTCCTACGATCAGACACCGTATGCTGTCGGGGAGCAATTCGCCGTTTCTTTTTTTCGTTTGATTTTCAGAATCAGGTAAACGTTTCACGACATTCCACGTACTCATAGAATCACTTCGTTCGAATCGATCCAACTCGTGTCCGGAAGTCCCAGCCATTTCACCAAAAGTTTGTCACCTTTCTTGCGCAAAACTTTTTCGATAAGGTACGTGTCGGGGTATTTAGTTTTAGAGAGTTCCTCCTCGTAGAAGCGCCCCAATAAAATTTCACCGCCACTGTCCTTTATTATATACGTGTGACGGTTTCCGGGTAAAACTCGAACCACGGTAAAAAGTTCCGTGCTCCAGTTTCGTGTGAAACCCCTGTCGAACGTTCGCTTCAATTTACTGATCCTCACCTGGTCTCCAATTTCGTATTTAGGTTTCTTTGTCGTGGGTGTGTACTTTGGACAGTAAACGCTAGAAATTAAACGTTGCTCGTCGGACTTGGTAACGTCAGCTGGCTTCATGCCTATCGTTCCGTGCACCGTGTGATTATAGTCGTTAACGAGTTCCGGAAGAATGGCGACCCACTTGTAGCTTCCCTGAAGCGTGAAGCGTGACCACATGCGCGATTTCAGAGTGCGATTGAATCTTTCCACGATGCTGGCCTTGACGTCACTGAAGGTCGAGTAATGTTGAACGTCGTGTTTCCGAATAAACTTTTGGAATACGGCATTGTAAAATTCCTTCCCTTTGTCCGTGTGCAGAAACCGAGGTCGTCTGCCGCCGCTTTCGCGAAAAATTGTCTTGAATGCTTCCGTGACGCACGTTCCTGTTTTCGCCTTCAAAGGTAGAGCCCACGCGAATTTCGAAATGTGTCTATGACGGTGAGGAGGTACTTGTTGCCCTTGTTCAATTTATGTACGTTTTTTAACTTGCCGCTACTCATCTCCACGAGGTCGCTTTCCCAGAGGTCGTCGATTCCCTTGGTTGCCACAGCCAAACGTTCGTAGTTGCGGCGTGCAGGTTTATGCAATTCTTCGACGATGGCTTGCCTAGACATTTTTTTTTAGAGATTACGTTTGAAGAGAAGCACCAGCGTGATGGGATTCAAAGAAGGTGGCACCTCGCTCGTGTTTTGAACGATCAGCTTATCGCCGGCACTCACGTCGAAAACGGTAAGATCTTCGTCTTCGTGTATTTCATATATGTTGCGCGTTTCGTTCCAACGTGCCAGAGGAATGTTTCCTGCTTTCTGGACACCACGATTCGATATCAAGGTCATGGTGGGAACGCTAGCTTTTCTGCCGTGAGACTAGTACGAAAATTCGTTTATCTGAATCGTGCCATCGAGGAGAAACTTGTAGTACGGATGATAAGGATGCAACATGTACTGTTTGTTACCTTCGACGAACGTGGAGATTCTCTGCTGATTGGGAACGCTGTTGATTTCGATGGCTTGCAAGGTGAACAATTTGGCGAATTTAGTGTCGACGCCGAGCAGATTACTGTGAACTTGTCCGAGTTTATTTTCGATGGGCAGCAAATGCTCGACTATGGTGTCCGTTACGGCAGAAAACGACGGTTTGATTTTCACTTCCACGTTCAACTGCTTGTAGTTTTCGTTGAGTTCTTGCAACTTGGCACCGAAAGAGACCAGCGTCGATTCCTGCGTGGATTCCAGCACTCCAACTTGATCTCTGATGTTGACGACAATGTTCTGAAGGTTCTCGACTTGATTCAATTTCGAGCTTTTCTCGGTAAGATCGTTCACGATGCTTCGCATCTCTGTAAACTGCGTGTGAAGATCGGCGACGCTCTGCGAAGTGGGCAGCGTCGACACCAGCGAAGCAAGTTCGTCTCGAATCTGTTCCACGTTCGCCGTTTCCGTTTCCAGTCGTTTCAGCATACGTGATATGTTCCTTTTCAAAGCGTGCAATTCTTTGGAGGTGGGGAGATTGGCCACCCTACTCTCGAGATCGCTCAACGAACTTTTGATGTTGCTCGAATCGGATAGTGCCGTCACCGCCGTTTTCAATTTTTCCAAATCTTCGCTCGAAGGCACGCTCGTCCGTAACGATTCCAAGTCACACTGTATGTTGTCCAGTACGTGATGAAAATGAGCAAGATTGGATTCGACGTTTAAATTTTCTAAATATTCGATCTTCTGCCGAACCGTGTTTAACGTGTCTTGAATGCTCGTCAACGCACTCGCTTGAACGTGAATATTTTTAATTTCTTCGTTGATCAATTCCAGAGACGCCTGAAGCGTAGCGATGGTGGTTTGAATGTGTTCGAAATCTTGATAAGCCTCCAATTGAATTTTTATGTTCGCGACGCTTTTACCGATGACCTGCAGTTCGTCTGACGATGGTAGGTTCGTCATGGTATCTTCCAAAGTCTGCAACTTGGATTTAATTTCTTCCAACGTGCCGATGAATTCTTCTTGTAATTTGGAAACGACGACATGCAAGCGTTCTGCATCTATATCGTTCACGACGGTTTGAAGTTCAGAGAAATTCTTTTCTATTGCGGAAGTTCGTTCTTCGATTTCGAGTTTCAATTTTTCCAGATCTTCATTTTTCGATTGAAATTGCTGTAATTTGGCCAAATCATTTTGAAGCGAATCAACGCTGAACTGTATATTTTGAACGTTGTCGTAAGAAGGTACGTCAACATAATTTTTTATGAGCGTTTTCAGTTCGGAATCGATTTTCAGAATGGGGTCGAGACATTGCGTTTGGAGCGTAGCGATCTCCGACTCTAAACTTTTGTTTAAGGTCTCCTGCAAAGCGATCAAATCGCTCCTCAACTTCTTAACACGAATATCCAACATGAGAATCTCTTCTGCGTGGTCTACACGCTTGGTGTTGCCGAAAATGTCGTTAGGCATTTTTGGTTAACGGTTATTTATAATAGGATAGACGATTCGTAATTCTACGAAGAGAGGAACAAGTTTGTCGTAATCTCCTAGGAGTTCCACGTAAAGTAAATGTCCTGCAGAAACATCGTACGCCATGTTAGAAACCACCTTGTCGTGCTTCATTCGAAAAATGTTCTTGCCGCTAGAAATTTTGATTTCGCCTGCGTTCTCCGGATTCACGGTGATTTGAAGTTTCCCGTCGATCGGAATTTCGTAAAAATGTAAATTGTTGTTGAAGACGTAAACCATCTTGCCCACATCGTCATCCAATTTCGTCCAGATACTGTTCAGGTGTACTATCAAGAGACCATTGAGTTTAGATAACACGGAAGGTAAGAGGTTATTGGAATTTGGTGGTGGAGTTTCCATGATGGTCTGTTTTCGAAAACCAAAAAGATTCATTGTCCTTGCTATTTATTTTATTGTGTATGTCAGACAGTTAAAATTTTTTTTCAATTGCATTGCCTACAATTTTTACTAATTTCTAAACGATAGTGTCCCCAAGGCAACGTGTGGATTCCACAAGACAAAATACATCTTTTATCGTCATGCGGATCTAATGCTACTTTCCTAACTTTGTTTGTTGTAATCACGTGGTCTACACTTTGGATTCTTTGTTCTATACTTAGTATCGTCGATTTTGAGTAAAGGCAATCGATGTAATCGTGGAAGGTGAGTTTGTTCTCCACCGTATTCTTGCCCACACCTTTTGCTTTCTTCGTGACGCTACTCTCTGTTCTCATGGCATACATCTTCCAACGCAAACCCGCGAACTCGACAATAATATCACCGTTACATTCATCTTTCAGTTTACCTAGGACTTTTTTGTTGAGGGAAGGAATCCCAAATCTGTTGGGTTGAGGATATGCAGAAGTATCGAAATACTCAAGCATGGAAGGATTTTTTATGTCTTCGTATAGGTTAGGTGTTTGTATGCTGTAAATGAAGCTGTCGGTGTCCGTGTACAAAAGTGACATCTTATCATTGAAGAAGGGTTTCATCACGTCATAATGAAATTCGAACATGTAAAGTTTCGACAAGTCGAGAACCGTTGCGCCAACGTAAATTGGTTTTCTGAATTTCATCAATTTTATATCTAGATTGAAAAGTGCCAAATTCTCGTTGTAAATTTTTCTCGACTTGAATCGAGGATCGGCCACCCACTTCATGCATTTATTTTTATCCGAAACCAATTTCACGTCTACATGATTCCGCACGTTTTCCATCGTCTTGCCATACACCGCGTTATTCATCAATTTAAAAAAATCTTTGTCTAAATCAGAAGTGGCAACCGTCCTATGTTGCGTGTTTGTTTCAATGTACGGTTTGAGCCACTCGGACTGTTTAAACCTGAGGAATCTTCTAATATTCGCTACCTTAGCACCCTTCCCGATCAAGAATCGGAGATTCGAGTAATGAACAACGTATCTTTTTTTGCCCTCTAGAGTCAACAAAAGCTTGCATTGATTAGAATGAGGCGAAGATTTGAACTCGGATGCCGGTGGTAAATCGCTGAACAGATCGTGTAAATGGTCGGGGAATTCGATATCCACCACTGCGAAGAAGCCATACTCACTATCGTCGAAATTTTCTATGTCTATTGATGCCCATTCGAATCCCCCGTCAGGAAGTTTCTGTAGCATGGCATGTCCGTAGAGATTATTTACGTCGGCGTAGAAGATGTAATTCGATGCTCGATTTGAATCATAATCTTCTTTCATGTGCACGTTGTTGGCTTTTGCATATCTCTGCACACATTGTACCATCCCGCCCCGAATCCCCCTCTCGATGAAAAGTAACATGTCCACGTCCGATATCAGTTCCAGCTTGACCTTTGTCTGGAATAACATTGCCGACCACGCTAATCCCGGTAGGCTGTAGAAAAACGCTGGATCTAATTTGTAAATATTCGTTGCCATTTTCCTGAACGCTTGAAAAACATCTGCGAGTATCGTCACGTCTAATTTTAAGTATGCGTCGTGGTAGTCTCCGAGTGTCCTACATTCTAATTTCTCCC
Organism: Lepisma saccharinum; assembly: GCF_977018435.1. Lineage (NCBI taxonomy): Eukaryota > Metazoa > Arthropoda > Insecta > Zygentoma > Lepismatidae > Lepisma > Lepisma saccharinum. The sequence continues at coordinate 18,599 of NW_028143455.1, read as the reverse complement.
ACATGAGTTGAGCGTGTTGGTATTCTTCGTCCGTGATTCCTTTCTCTCTGAGTCTGCTGTAAAATTCTCTTGGAAGTGGGAGAGCGTCGTCGTTAAATTTAGAATTATCACTAACATATTCGTAAGGATAAATCCCTTTACGTCTAACGAGTTCTATGTCTACGTTGGGAAAACTAGCTCTCGTAATTTTGAATTGTTCGTCTAAAAGTTTGCTGGCAAGAGCGTCCAGGCTGGCAGAGAGAAATCTGTACGAATCCAGAAACCTCATCTCGATGGTATTTTTAGTCTCGGGAATCATAACTTTCTTACTTATGGAGATGTATCGTTCTTCGTTTTGGGCAAGAATATCTATTTTTTGGGCGTCGTATCCGAGTTTCTTGATTAAGGGATGAAAATCGTAATTAGAACCATTGTGAAAGAATATGGGGACGAATTTTGGTTTTTGGATTTTGAGGTTGCATGCATTACAGATTCCGCTTATGAAGCGACCGTCCGTATGCGAATGGTGAAACACTTTACGATTGTCGTCTGTGAAGTGGTTATCGCACACAGGACACTTGACGGTGTCGTAGTAATTTTGAAGTTCGATAGCAGATAACGGAAGCATCGGTTTCGATGTTTGCAGCATGCATCCAATTTTCCCAACCTCCTCGACCATCTTTTCGAAGAAGCGTTCGATTGCATCGGGTCCTCGGTATACGTACGGTTCATCTATTTTATCCCGTCGCACGACAACGTAACCGAAACTGTTTGGTTCGTGAAGCTGGTAAGGTGTGGTGGAAGAAAGTTCGGGATCCGGATCGCAGTACGAGAGTGGTTTGAGGAACGCCTCGAAATCAGCAACGATGATGGCCGGATGTTCCAACAACGCCTTGTGCATCTTGAATTCTTCCACTTCGTTCTTTTCGGGCATCAACATTCGAACCGGTCTGTTGTTGCCGCAATATATTTTATGATCGGCAAGTTTATCGATAGCAATCTGACGTCCGGTGTATTTTCGATAATCGACTTGTTTTATATCGTTGAACATGGTCAAACATCTCGGGCAAACTTCGATGCAATGTTCATACTTGGTAGTTTGACTTCTGACCAAACGTGATAGAGAACGAATTAGTGTGTAGTGATGAACACTGTCGTTTGAAATTAGAAGAGGATTAATCACACGAGCATCGTCATCGTCGACATCGCTTATCCTGACGGGATGCACGACATGTTTATCCAACGTATAGGAATACACGTTGATGATTAAGCGTTTTCCTTCTGCATCTCGTGCTCGTGTTTCGAATTTTGATATATCAGAAATGGTCACCGGGTATTCGATGCCAGACATTACATTTTCAAACTCGGACTCGTATTGTTTGTAATGTCCAACCCACTGAGGATTATTTTTGCAATAAACAGGATGCAGTGCAGCCAATATACACCAAAGAAAACACTTGTTATCGCTGTTCTGTATATTTAACACAGCCCTCTTGTGTTGAATGTTCGGTGGAAGAGGAACGTAGCTGGAAGCTCGAAGAGGCGAGAATCGGTTCACGTAAACAGTTAACGTGTGAGGACTTCCACACAGAGACCATCCCGACCCTTTAGCCTCGAAATCGTCGTGTTTCTTAACCAGTTCATTTGAAAGATCAGAATAAAATTCGTCCAAATTATCGACGTCCGCCAAATGAAGAGCCTGGTTTTTTGTACGATGATAAAAAATACTTGTTGTACCATCGACTTTTTCGTATTCGGAAAATAGATCAACGTATACTTTTATGGAATTATTTTCCAATTTATTTTTTAGAATATTTATCACGGATGTTTTCGTTTCACGCAAGAAACTAAGAATATCCCGGCCTGGTTCAGAAGTAAAAAAGAAATCCTGAATATGACGGTTAAATGCAGATCTAATTGGTTTTCGTTCATTACATAATTTAATTTGCTTGGAAGTGGAAGCTTCGGTTCCTGGATCATCGATTTTTCTTTTCAATGTTCCTTGTTCGGTCGATGGTTTGCAAATTTTCAGGTGTTTACTTAAATTTGTAATGCTAATCATCTTTCCGCATCGAGCACAAGACTTAGAAGGTGACGAACAATTAATTCTCGAACCTGTTTCGCTACATCTTGCCCTGTGTACCGATAAATTGTTCCTTGAGATTAGCTTCCCACAAGTAACACATTCAGTTTTATCATTTTTTCGATTGAAACTGGTGGTGGATGCCATTATGATTTCTCCAAAATCACAGAAATAAAAAAAATCTAGTATATATAGCGATACAATTTTCAGGTATGTTATTTTATATAGAATTTCTTGGGGGTGATTACAAAAAACTCAAAAATTCAATCTATACTGTGAATAGAATTTCAGGTATGTTATTTTATATAGAATTTTCTTGGGTGCGAATACAAAAACTCAAGAATTCAATCTATACTGTGAATACAATTTCCAGGTATGTTATTTTATATAAAATTTCTTGGGGTGATACAAAAATCAAAATTCAATCTATACTGTGAATATAATTTCCAGGTATGTTATTTTATATAGAATTTTCTCGGGGTTCACATACGTCGCTCTATCCGAGCGTCATGGTCGCAGCGGGGCTCTCGCCACTCCAAGTTCACGTTGAAGAGCGTGAATTCCATACCGACAAACGTCCGTTCCGCCGGGTACGGAAGTAGACGTTTATCGCGGCAACACGAATCCCCAACCGGCTTCACGGACGCAGATCTTCACGTGTATTTCTCTCCCGACACGCTCAACGCCACGTGCATCCGCAAGATCATGGCCTTGCGTAAAAAAATCAAGGAAGTCAAGAATTGCAAGGAGAAGACCTTGCCGCCTGGGGCAAAAACTGCTCGAAATGGACGCGAAACAGAACACTGCTAAATTGATGATGAACAGCATGTACGGTCAGATGTACGAGCTGAAAGATATTCCGGAAGAAATTCGAACTCAGGTGAACCAATTTTACGTTCGAAGGCCGTACGGGAAAACGTTGGGGGCTCGTTCGTTTCGAAGAATCCCGCTTGCGCTTCTCTAGTTACTTTTCTCTCGCGAACCATCTTATTGAAATCGCGAGACGTAGTTGAAAATTTCCCCTCGAACCCCAGCGTCCGCGCATGATGTACATGGACACGGATTCGCTTTTCATCCTCATGGAGAAACGCCATCAGGCTAACCTGATCGATCACCTGCACGAGCGGTTGGTTCCCGAACTACGGGTGAAGGTCGAATTCGTACTGAAAAACTTTTTCGCGCTGACCAAGAAAAAATACGTCGTGCAGCTGGCCGACAGCGACGAGGTGCAATTTAAAGGGCTGAGGACCGCCATAGACGTGCGAGAGAGAAATTTTTTACTTACAATCTTGAAGAAAGCATGGGGCGAATACTTCGACACGGGATATCGAACCACGGACTCGGTCGATCAGATCGTCACGAGCATCGTGTGGCCCACGGCGAAGGCTTACTTGGAGTTCGTGGAAAGGCACGCGACTCAATTCGATCTGGGGAGGAAGCTCGATCTGTCAGCTCCGCTGGCTAGTTTCAAAAGCGACTGCATCAACGCTCTGGCTTGGCGTCACGTTTTCGAGAAGGTTTTCGGAAAGGATCCGGCCAAGTACCTGCGAACGATTTTTCCGAACACCGTCTGCGACGGCCACGTTCTCAACGAATTCACGTGGAAAGTTTTTTGATGCTGTTTTCATCGCTGTGAAACATCGTCAGCGCAATAAATGAGGCGCGGAACGTGGAGAGAAGGTGAGGTTTTTTTTTGAGGTTTTTGGTGATCGCCAAATAAGTAAAGTGAGTTTTTGAGTTTTTGGTGCTGTTTTCTACGCTGCGAAACATCGTCAGCGCAATAAATGAGGCGCGGAACGTGGAGAGAAAGTGAGTTTTTGAGGTATTTTTGATCCCCAATTAATGTTTCTCAAACGGTCACACACCACTACTCTAAAGTAGGTCAAAGCATGTAGAGGCTCTCGTGTAGTTTAGCACGTAATAAAAAAAAGGATAGGTTAAGTTATATCACGTAAGATCGTGATATACCTACCAAGTACGAGTGGGAAAAAAGGGAAATTTTACTAAAACATCGCTAAACGCTAAAACATCGACAAAAAATTGTCAAAATATGTCAAAAACTGATATTCAATTGGTAAAAAACAGAGGCTACAAATGCATACCTACCAAGTACTATTTTGAAACGATAAGTTAGCACTACTACTAAAAATGAAAAAAATGGCAAAATAAACCGAAAAAAGGCACATTTGGAAGTCGCTTACTTTTATCTATAATTTCTGGCAAGATGTTAAAATCTACATTGGGAAAGCATTTCAATTTTCTCCGTCTTGATTGCACATAACTACAAGGTGTTTTTTTAATTACTCAACATTCATTGATAGTAGTCTGTCAGAGAGAATGTTTTTCATAATAGAAAATTATATTTCTACTTCGACAGAAGTTATTGGAGCATACATAAATCAAGCTAATGTAGCTGGACGCATTTCGGTAAGTAGTATGAAAGTACCTATAACCATTTCGAGAAAGTATGAACCCCCCTCAAGCAGATTTGGCTATACTTAAAAAAAGCTCAACATGCCCATATGAGCTTTTTGCTCAAGTGTGGAACCCTGTCTAATCCAAGATTTTTGTAAAAATGCCCTCATGGATTCCATGAGAAAGTATGAACCCCCTCAGATTGATTTGCCTATACTTATAAAAGGCACTTCTGTGAGATTGTTGTCCATAAATTTGTTAAAAATATGCCCCTCTTGATATTTCTTTTGGCCACACTTAAAACTAGGCCACCCACACCCATACACACCTACACCCACCCACACCCACCCACACATATTTACTTCCGGTCCACTTCCGATCCACTTCCGGTCTACTTCCGGTCCACTTCCGGTCTACTTCCGGTCCACTTCCAGTCCACTTCCGGTCTACTTCCGGTCCACTTCCGGTTTGCTTACTTCCGGTCCACTTGTGGCCAAGTTGTGGCCTATTTCTGCTTTTTTTATCCAGCATAGAGTTTTGATTTGAATCCCAAGAAATTGTATATAAATACCAAAGCCAAAAATATTAAGTGTATACACACATACACACACATACACATACAAAGTACAGTGTTGAACCCAACTGATATTTTTATCCAGCATAGAATTTTGATTTGAATCCCAAGAAATTGTATATAAATACCAAAGCCAAAAATATTAAGTGTATACACACATACACACACACACACATACAAAGTACAGTGTTGAACCCAACTGATATTTTTATCCAGCATAGAATTTTGATTTGAATCCCAAGAAATTGTATATAAATACCAAAGCCAAAAATATTAAGTGTATACACACATACACACACATACACATACAAAGTACAGTGTTGAACCCAACTGATATTTTTATCCAGCATAGAGTTTTGATTTGAATCCCAAGAAATTGTATATAATAAACAACAACAAAAATGCCAAGTCAAAAATATTGTAATCAATGCAATAAGAATATATCCAGCCCCAATTGGGCCAAGCACCAAAAGATTTGTGACCCAGACAAATACAGAACTCCCACAAAAATTTGCCCTAAATGCCATAGAAAATATAGCATGGAATATTTCACATATAAACATAAAAATACTTGCTCTGTACAGTCATCAACACAACCATCTACATCTGCTCTGAAAAGAAAGCACGAAGCACCTGTTAATGCTGGACCAGCAAAGCAGCCACGCCATGCACCCATCCATAGCAGTTTTAATGCCCAACTTAGGGATTAGCGGTTTGTATCAGAGCCAAGATGTGACATTAAGAATTTTTTGAACAGTATAAATTCTGATCTGCAGGCAATTCTTAATGTACAAAATGGCTCTTATAAACTGTCTCTTAAATTGTTTGCACAATATAAGAAACCAAATGGCACAAAATTTACACAGCCCCACATAACAGAAACTGTACCTGTGTACCTAAACGCAAATTCAGACACAATAATAAGCAATTTAATAAATCAATTGAATATTAAACACTCTGAATTTGCTGCAAAAGAGTCAGGATGGAGCCTATGCGGATCTCCACACAAGTTATATGTTAATATTTCTGAATTCAGCCCATTACAAGGATCTACATATCTGCCATTACCTGCCAATATTAAAAACAAACAAGCCGTGGTTAATATAAAAAATAATGATGAGAAATGCTTTTTGTGGTGTATATTAGCTGCTTTGTTTCCAGCTTCAAGAAATCCTGAGAGAATAACTTATTACAAACAACATGAACACGATTTTGATGAGGCAATGGAGGGTTTAGAATATCCAATGTCTGTTCAGAATATTGATAAATTTGAAAAAAGGGCCAGGCATATCAATGGTAAACAATTATCTATTAATGTATTTACTTGTTCTAGTGGCCATGACAATTGCTTGATAGATCCTCTCAGAATCAGTACACTTGATGATGAATCTGCTGTTCCGATTGATCTGCTCTTAATTGAAGGGGATGGCACATATCATTACACTCTGATACACAGTCTTGAAGCTTTAGTGAGAATACAACTAGACAAATCCAATACAATATCCAAGTTGTGCAGAAGATGCTTAACTGTATTTGATGGTAAAAAAATAATAAAAGGGGTTCGTGAAAAAAATGCAGAAATTGCTAAAAACAAATTAATTGAGCATCTGAAATACTGTGGGAATCATAAACCTGTTCATATGGTGATGCCTAATCCAAGTGAAAATTGCAAATTCAAAAAGTTTGAAGCCTTGTTGGAACACCCAGCATATATTGTCTGTGATTTCGAATCGAACCTCAAACCTCTTGCATTCTGCAATCCAGATCCTAAAGAATCTTCAATTACACCATACCAGCTACATGAACCTTCCAGCTTTTGTTATATAGTTATACGGGATGGTATAGCTAGTGAGCCACACTTATACATGGGACCAAATGCCATCAAAGAATTTGCACATAGAATAGAAAATGAGTGCCGTGACATAGCATCTAACATCTTATTAAAATCAAAGCCTATGTTGCCTTTAACAGAGGAACAGATGGAAGATTTCAACAATGCAGAAAAATGTCCGGTATGTGATTCTGAATTTTCAGATACAAATATCAAGGTACATCACCATTCTCATACAGATGGTAAATTCTTAATGGCCCTGTGTAATAGCTGTAATATTAAGATCAAGAGACCAAGATTTGTCCCCATATTTTGCCATGGAGCATCCAATTATGATTTCCATCATCTGATCAGGTACGAGGGGTTTGACAAGCAGAATTTAAATATTTTAGCTGAAAATGATGAAAAATATATATCTATTAGCAAGATAATTAAAGTTAAAGGTGTTCCTATAAACATAAGATTTCTTGATTCTTACAGAATTTTATCGGCTAGCCTGGCTACACTGGCCACTCAATTATCTGATGAACAATTCAAAATCACACGTGCCTTGTTTCCAAATCAGGACCTGAAATTAATTAGGCGGAAGGGTGTATATCCATATGACTATGTTACAGATTTTTCTAAATTTGATGAGTGTTCTCTGCCCCCAAAACAAGAGTTTTACAGCAAAATCAGAGGATCTGGAATCACTGATGAAGATTATCACCATGCCCAATTGATGTGGAACAATTTAAATTGCCAGACATTTGGTGATTATCACAAGGCATATTTGAAACTTGATGTCACCCTCTTAGCTGATATATTGCAGGCATTCAGAAAATCTTCCATGCAAAATTATAAACTGGATCCAATATATTTTTTCAGTGCTCCGGGCCTAGCATGGGCCGCAACGTTTTTGAACACTAAAATGCAATTGGATCTGATCCACGATCAAGATAAGTATCTGTTTATGGAGAAATGTATAAGAGGGGGGATGGTGCAATGTTCCCAGAGATATGCCAGAGCAAATAACAAATATATTCCTGATTATGATCCAGCACGGCCATCAAATTATATAGTGTATGTAGATGCCAACAGCCTCTATGGTCATGCCATGATGCAAAAACTGCCATATGCAGAGCTTGAGTGGGTTGAAAATTTCAATATTGAGAATCTTCAGGATTTTGATGACAGTAACTATGGCCTATTCTTAGAGGTTGATCTGAGAATTCCTGATGATTTGCACAAGAAATTTTCTGATCTGCCCCCAATTCCCGAGGTTCAGTGTTCACCTGGCTCTAAACAGAAGAAGCTCATGATGACTCTGGAGCCGAAACAGGGATATGTCACATATTACAAAAACCTCCAGTTCCTGATGAAACATGGTGTCCAAGTGACCAAAGTTGGCAAAGTCTTAAGGTTCAGGCACTCAGAATGGTTGAAACCATACATTGATACAAATACAGAGCTTCGAACATCTGCAAAGAGCCAATTTGATAAGGCCTTGTTTAAATTGATGGTGAATTCAGTGTATGGCAAAACTATTGAAAATGTCAGAAAACATACCGATGTTAAAATAATTACTGACCCCAGCCTGAGCAAAAAATTGGTTGCAAAGCCCAACTTCAATTACAGAAGAATTTATGATGAGCACATGGCACTTTTCAACATGAAGAAAACAAAGATTAAGTTTGATAAACCTACTTATGAAGGGGCTGCGATATTGGAATCGTCCAAATTACATATGTTAACATTGTATTATGATAAGTTGAAACCTTCTTATGGTGATAATATAAAATTGATGTACATGGATACGGATAGTTTTATTCTTGATATTAAAACAGAAGATGTTTATCAAGATATTGCACAGTCTGAATTGTTTCAATACTTTGATACCAGTGAACATACAAAGATTCAACACCACCACAACAAAAAGGTGCCTGGCAAGTTAAAAGATGAGACACTTGGTGATGTTATTGTGGAATTTGCTGGGTTAAGTGCCAAGATGTATACTTTTAAAACATGTAGTGGTGTTGCTGCCAAAAAGGCCAAGGGCATTGGCAGAGTAACTGTGGAAAAAGATCTTGTATTTGAAGATTATAAAAATTGCCTCAAATCCCAGAATTTAATCAAAACATCAGAAAATAGAATTCAGAGTGAGGATCACTTGCTGACTAGCAATATTGTAAGAAAAGTGGCCCTGGACCCACATGATGATAAGAGATGCATTTTATCATGTGGCATACATACTCTACCTTGGGGTCATTGTGATTTGAAAAATGGAAATCAATGCCCAATTACAGAGCATGATTTGAAATAAATAAACATGCCTATGAACTTATTTGGGTTCAAAAAACAGGCTATTATGGAGCTGCCAACACCACAAGCCTCTCCTGATATGCTGTCTAAACTGAGTGGTTTCTTAATTATTCATCTGAACAGCATACTTACAGATGTTGATGATGAAACAGGTAAAATATTGTACATATTTAACAATAATTTAAATCATTACCAATTACCTTTAGGTGGGCAATTGCAATTTATTACAACCCCTGAGGGTGATGTTAAAATTTCAGTAGGGAGAAATATTTATAGAATTAAGCACTCAAACATGATTTCTGGCACTGTATATACTGTTTCTGCTGGTGACTGCTTATATATTGAGGTCCCTGGATCATATGACAAGCTTATACCCTTTTTTATAGAATTAAGAATCAGATACTCTATAATAAATAACCATTAAAACAAAATGCCTAATGATATATTTGGCCATACAAGACATGAAGATCACAGTGATGAGATTCTGATGCTTGATGTCAGAGTCAAGAAATTAAGAAGTGATTTACAAGCTTTACAAACCACACTCAATGCCAGTCTTCAATTAGAAATTACAAATTTACAATCACAATGCATGGACCCTCTTCTTAAAATTGATTCTGAACTCAAAGTGCTGCTTCAGAAATATACTGATCTGGCAACATTGGATAATTTTCAAAGTTTGGAAGAGGCTGTAGCAGCTCTTCAAGCCAAATTTAAGACCCAGGCCACTAACTCTGAGCAATTGAAACAGTATTGGAAGAGCAGATAAATAATGTCCAGGCACAGCTCCAAACAATTGTCAAAAGCATAAAATCACAAGAAGATTTTGATCTAGTGATTTCCACTCTAAAGGAACAGATTCAGTCACTCCAAATACCTAATCTGGATCCTCTGCACAATGCCATAGCCGAGGTTAAAGAAAAAATTGAGACACTTGAAAATTTTATGAACAATTTGCCATCTTCTTTGCCTGCCCGGTATTGTAGATACTCTTGTCAGTGTCCAGCAACAGATCACAAAACTTGAAAACCTCAACACTGAATCTGAGCTATCTCATTTTCATCACTTGATCGATGATATCCAAACAAAACTTGAAATTTTACAACAATCCACACCCTCTCAGGCAGATATAGCCCTGCTCCAAAATGCTATGCAAAATGTGGCTGATGCTTCTGAATTAAACAATGTGAAATTGGCACTTGAATTTTTGCAAAATACAGTATCAAATCTTCCTACATCACAGGAACTTAAAAATATTAAGAGAGCAGTGAATAGGATATTGAAATCAGAAGATATCAAGAATATCCAAGCAGAGATCAAACATCACACTCAGACAGTGGCCACTCTACCAACCAATCAACATATTAATGAATTGCATGCCCTGTTTGAGGATATCAGAAGACAGGTCCATGATCTTACTGCTCAAAATTCAAAATTGGCAGTTGTTGAAAATTTGCAACAAATTGTAGCTAATATCAAGCAACAGCTAGGAACCATGGAATCCAATCAAGCAAATGCTCTGTCTGTTTTTGCCACCCAGCTTCAAGAAATTGTGCAACAATACAAGAAACTTATTGTGGACATAAAAATCAAGCCAGGCCATGATGATGTTGTTAGGACCATCAATGAGCACCTTGAATCTGTAACAAGCAGATTGCTCACAGCAGAAAAAGAAATAACAGGCATAATCGAGAATCCAAAACATACAGTAATTCTTGAATTGTACAGCATCCCCAACAAAGAATATGATTCACCATTTACACCAGGTGGCAAAATATATATGCTGTCCCCTGCACAATTTTATTACCAATTTTTTGTTGGGGGCACATTGAGACCAATCAAGATCAAATATTGGCATCAACCACAGGCACACCACTACCCTACCTTATCAATAACAAATGCTGAGAACAAAGTGAAAATCACCAGTGTAGAGTTAGAGGATTTTACAGACCCCAATACATTAGAAACAGCCTATACTGAAGATGATGGCACTTTGGAATTTAAAATACATATTGGAGACAAATTATATTTAGAAAATCCTGTAGTATCAGCTGCTGAACACCCCATAGTTGCAATATTCTTGTTTACATATTATGTCTAGACAAATTATTGTTGATGAATTACACAGACAAGCCAGACATAATTTTAAGAGACTCCCAGTAGTCACAAAGGGCATAGATGATTTATGGCAGAGCGACTTGATTGAAATGGCAAGTGGGCAGTTGAAAAACTTAGACAAAATCAACAAGGGCTACAAGTATCTACTCACTGTAATAGATACATTTTCAAAATTTGCCTGGGCTGTGCCACTCAAATCCAAGACTGGAACATGTGTTACAGAAGCCATCAGAACAATCATCAATCAGAGTGGATGATCACCGCGCTATTTGCAAACAGATAATGGCAAAGAATTTTATAATTCAGTGTTTCAACAATTTATTAAAAGCCAGGCAATACAACATTATTCGAGTTACAGTGATCTCAAAGCCTCAATTGTAGAGAGATTCAACAAAACCCTAAAAAATCTTATGTATAAACAATTTACCCTCCAAGGTAATTATAAATGGCTTACAATCCTTCCAGAACTTCTACATAAATATAACAACTCGGTCCATTCCACAATCAACATGAAACCCTCTAAAGTAACTTCATCTGATGAGCAAAAATTGATCAGGACTGTTTATTATCCTAGATACCAGCCAACAACAAGAAAGGCCAAATTCAGGGTGGGTGATCAAGTAAGAATCAGCAAATATAAGCACTTATTCAAAAGAGGCTTTACAAGAAACTGGAGCACTGAATTATTTACAGTGGTTCAAGTTAAACCCGGGACCCTTAACACATATATAATAAAAGATCATCGAGGAGAAATTCTCAAAGGCAGGTTCTATGAACAAGAGCTCAGCAAAACTAAACAGCCTGACACATATCTCAGAAAAAATCATCCGCAGAAAAGGCAACAAGTTACTTGTCAAATGGCTGGGTCATCCGGAACACAGCTGGATCGATGCAGACAAAATAATAATATGAACACCTGGGATGTTATAAAAAGGCTGCCAGAACCTGAACAACAAAATAAGAGATATGGAAAATTGCTGCCTGAAAATATTAGATGTCTTATTGTTGGGCCATCTGCTTGTGGTAAAAATAAACTAATGGTTGATAATTTTTTATTGGCACCCAACTGGTTAGACTGGAAAAACAGGCACTTGTATGTTTTTTCTAAGAGCTTGGAACAATTAAAATATCAGCAGCTGATGAAGCTATATGATGGACTGGATATAGCCACTTTTGAACCAGATGTTAAGCCACTTCACGAATGTCTCGATAATTCTGTTGTTGTGTTTGATGACATTATATTGGATAATCAAAACAAGGTTAGAAATTTTTTTACACAGGGCCGACACAAAAACATTGATTGCTTCTACCTGGCACAGACTTTTTCAAAAATACCGAAGCAACTGATCCGAGACAACAGCAATTTTATATGTGTGTTTCATCAAGATCATACCAACCTCAAACACATACATGATGAATATGTAGGTGGGGACTTGAGCTACAATGACTTTTCTAAATTTTGCAGCAGGTGCTGGAACCAGGACAGTTATGGGTTTGTCACAATTGATATGACAAGAACACCTAATAGTGGCAAATACAGAAATAAAATCAACGATTTTCTAGACGTTGAAACATATATAAATAACCATGAAAAGGCCAATTATTGATGATCTTAAGTTAAGAGATTATCTTGTAAAAAGATTTAAGGGATGGAAATCACAGAACCGGGGAATTTATGAAAAACACAAACAAACAGAACAGCCTGTAATTGATGCTATTAGTGAATTAGGTAAGAATATCAAAACTGTTACAGAGCAAAATCAAAATTTGATCACAGAGCTTGTACCTGTAGCTGCAAGAAACATATTAGATTATCCATTCACCCCACTTTCCAGTATTCATACACCTAGTCCTATTGCTCCTCGAAGAATTGAAGCTACTCAGGATCCTATTGAATTGGGTCTTCTTGCTCAAAAATATTTAACCACACCTAAAGACAACAAAGATGAGGTCTTTGGCTTATATGCTGACACAGAGCTTGATGGTAGCATCATACATAGAATTGGCAATTTCAGAGTAACATTTATGGGGGATGATCTGATTGTTTATTCAGAATCTCGTCTCGGAGAAAATGGTGCTTTTGTTAAGTACCCCGGCACACCTGGGTTGTGGGAACTGATGACTAGGAAAAGGCCTGGCAGCTATACAGATCAAGATTATGATTATTACAAAGAAATATTAATAAAATCAGATGCTCTATACCAGAACAATGATCCCACACAAAAAAGAGTCAAGTCGAGCAGTGGGGCAAAATACAATAATTTAATCAAGCCCATATGGTCACAAATTAAGACTGGTAGTGGAATCAAACAATACAACACCCTGCCCAAAGAATTTGTGTGGGTTGATGATGTCAGGAAACTTGTAGATAGGTTATTGGTGATAGCTGGGGAGGAAAATGCTGGCAACAACAATTTTTACAATGAAAAAGTTGGAATTATGGACATGATAAGCACAAAATTGTCTAATTTTATAGTGAATGACACTAAGGGGATTGGATATCTCATAAAAATTATTAATACTCTACCACCTAAATTTTGGAATGTCTCTGAGGGTCGGGGCCTGGTTAATGACATCATAAACAAGCTGCCATTTGAACTACACATTCCAGGCTATCAGTATTGTGGTCCAGGCACAAAATTGGACCATAGATTAAACAGAGGTGATCCTGGTGTTAATCTCCTAGATGCTGCTTGTAGAGACCATGACATAGCATACAACACACATTCTGATCTTGACAAGAGACATGTTGCAGACAAGAAATTAGAAGAGGCTGCATTTGGTAGATTTGTAAGCAAAGATGCATCTTTGAGTGAAAAAATAGCAGCATTGGGAACCACCATAGCTATGAGCACCAAACAAAAACTGGGGTGGGGGTTGTGAATATGTATATAATAAACCTACAATGAAGGCCAAGGGTGTTATGTATCAAATACCTTATGCAGGTCTCAAATCTCTTAAAACTATTGATAGTCTTTTAACCAAAAAGCAGCGCAAGAAAAAAAATTCTTGTCTTGCAAAGGGCCATGGTATGAAATTGTTGCTTAGTACCCCCCAATTAAAAAAATTACAGCAATCAAGAAAAAAATCACATGTAGGGGGATTTATATTTACCATCCCTGCCATCTTAGCAGCACTTGGGGCTGTTGGGAGCTTGGCTGGGGGATCAGCTGCCATAGCAAAAACAGTAATAGATGCCAAGAAAAATAAGGCAGAATTAGATGAGCAGAGGCGCCATAACCTGGCCATGGAGAAACAAGGCAAAGGTGTTAAGAGAGCCATGAATAAGTTTAAAAAAAACAAGAGCCGCTTACAAACCAAGATATTGAAGCTTTAATCAAGCCACTGGGCATCAAAAATTTTAGGGGTGTGTACATGTCTGATTCTTTACCAGAACAACCACTCAACAAAGAGTGTGGCATTGTTAATTTGGATAAGTACAAAAATCAGGGCACTCACTGGATCTGTTATCTTAAATATTTAAACAATGAGGCATTTGTGTTTGATTCATTTGGAGGTGTTCCACCTGAAAATTTAATAAAATATCTAAATTCAGCTAATCTTTATTACAATAATGCCCGTGTTCAAAATTTCAAAGATGTTAATTGTGGACATTTGTGTTTATCAGTTCTTAGATATATGTCTCAAATAAATAAACCATCAATTGAAGATTTTCAAAAGGCCTTGTGGTATTTAAAACATCATGGGGGTATTCCATCTCACCAGCCAAAATTCAATATTGAAACTCAAATTGCATGATGACATAGTGTATCCCAAAACAATAGCTCTCAGAGCATTTTATGGCATGTACTTGATCCCTAATATTACACACCACAACAACAAAATTGCAGTAGGGGATCAAAAAATTGTCATCACTCCAGGGCAGTATAATCTGTCCACTCTAAATGCTCAATTACCCAGAGGTGTAGTGTTAAGTCAAAATTCTGTCACTCAGAGAGTAGAGATTGTATCTGCTACAGAAACAGTGGATCTGGGTACTATAGGAGAGCTGTTAGGCTTTGAGAACAACACAAAACTTGAACCGGCCATCAAACACACTGCTATGAATATACCTAAATTCTTAGCCATAGAGACTCTGAATATTCACTGTAATGTGGCTGAGGGTATGATCACCAAATCAAATGGCATAGGCACTCACAAACAAACTGGCATCATTGCAACATTCAAACCTAATTCCGAATTCATGGAGCCAATCATCTACAATCCATCCCCAACATTATATTTTCCTGTGTGCCATAATAGAATAGATTACATTGAATTGATGGTCACTAATGAAAAAGAAGAATTAGTTGATTTTGCTGGAGCCACAACAACTGCTATCATAGAGATTAACATTTAAATAAAAATACATACAATGGAAAATATTGAGAGTTATGAGCTACAATCATTCCCTCCAAACAGGAGGACATTTGCAAATTTAAATCAACCCAACACAGAAATTGAGGTTGATCTTGATGTAGGGGATGGATTTATACACCCCCACAGAGCAGATCTATACATCAAATTTGATGTTGTAAAACTCGATGGAACAGATTATCCGGCAAATTCAAATATAAGATTGGTAGACAATTTTGTGCCGCATCTGTTCTCTGAAATTGAGATCAGAAAGCATGGCGTTGTTATAAACAGAATAGATTATCCCGGCATTACCTCCACAGCTTTGGCCACACTAAAATTATCCAAAACCGAGGCTTCATACTACCAAATAGGTGGATTTGAGGCTGGTGAGAAAATATTATCTAAAAATCACACAGTGCTGTTTCCCATGCGCCTGTTGCCAGGATTCTTCTCAGATTACAAAGATATTATGTGGAAGGGTGGGTTAAGAATCACATTTAGAAGAGCTGCAAATGATAACAATGCTTTGATGAGGTACAGCACATTAAACTCTACAGGGGAAGCTTTGCCTAATACCCTACCTGATGAAGGCAAATGCATTATTCAGACTATGGAGCTAAGAATCCCTGTTGTTGAATATGAGGCCAGTTATGCTCTTAAATACAAAGCTGATATAATAAAAAATCCACAGGTTCCTCTGCAATTTTATACATATCAATGTGTACAGAAGCCCGCAACTGGTTCTTATTATGAGTTTGATGCTACAAATTCATTCTCCAGTATTCAATATGACATGCCTGATTTTGTGGTGGTACTGTTTCAGACTGGAAGACACAACAATCAGGAAAAAAATTCAAGTAGATTTGATAACTGCAACATCAAGAACATATATCTTAAAAATGGCAGAAATGAGGTATTTCCTAGAGAAAATTATAATTTAGACATGTCCAAGGATGATTTCCTCAAATTATATGAGGCATTTTCGGCTTTCAAAAGGGTCACTACTGGCAATACTGACATGTATTACACACCAGATGAATTCAAGACACAGAGACCCATGTTTGTAATCAACACTTCAAAAAGAAAACAAGTTGTGGTGAATGACAGGACAAACATTAAAATTATCTGTGAATTCCATGAGGCATTACCTGATGACACTATATGTAGTGTTATTCTCATAGGGGAAAAATCATATGTTTATGATGTAAGAAATGAGAGAGTCACGGAACAATTCTAGAAGAATTACATTGTTTTAATATTAGATAAACAAATTGAAGCTGGTATCCAATTGAACGCAAACCGGAAGTGGACCGGAAGTTAACCGGAAGTGAACCGGAAGTGGACCGGAAGTAGACCGGAAGTGGACCGGAAGTAGACCGGAAGTAAATATGTGTGGGTGGGTGTGGGTGGGTGTAGGTGTGTATAGGTGGGTGTGGCCTAGTTTTAAGTGTGGCCAAAAAAAATATCAAGAGGGGCATATTTTTAACAAATTTATGGACAACAATCTCACAGAAGTGCCTTTTATAAGTATAGGCAAATCAATCTGAGGGGGTTCATACTTTCTCATGGAATCCATGAGGGCATTTTTACAAAAATCTTGGATTAGACAGGGTTCCACACTTGAGCAAAAAGCTCATATGGGCATGTTGAGCTTGTTTTAAGTATAGCCAAATCTGCTTGAGGGGGGTTCATACTTTCTCGAAATGGTTATAGGTACTTTCATACTACTTCGGTAACAGCATTTTCACCTTTTAGAATATCACAAATTGTTTTCAATTGTTTCAAGTCCTCATTTGCACTCACTACCCGCGGTGGCTCAGTCGGTAACGCGTCTGACTACCATGCTTAAGGTCCCGGGTTCGATCCCCGGCCGGTTCAAATCCGGGAACTTTTCTAACGGTGAAAGCGGCCCCGGCGCCCACCCAGCGTCGAATAACATGGGTACCTGGGGGAAACCCTGGGGGGTAAAGGCGGTCAGGGGCGTGATGCTGATCACATCACCCCCACTTAAGACCGGATCAAGAAAGTGTGGGGCGTTACCCCCACACCCCCTATACGCCTTCATGGCGTGGTGCTATGCACAGGGGAACACTTTTACCCGCTTGCACTTCCGCAACAGCTGACCCCTTTTCTCCTGGCAGTTCCATCATCTGCTGCATAGATTCCTCGTACATTTTCATGGATGCTACAAGGTGTTTTTTAAGTTCTGTAATTGTAATTGTCTCTGGGAATGCACCATAGTGTGCAAAAATAAACTTGAATAGCACAGGAGTTTTTTCACTTCACGAATTGAAGCCGCTTCATTTTCTGGAAGAGCATCTATCACCTCACTGATTTTTTCAAGGTTGTTAGCATAATATATAGCTGCTGATATCCAGGTTCCCCATCTGGTCAAGACTGGTTGCGGAGGTAAACTAAGCTCAGATGCAACTTCCTTAAATTTTCGGGTTCGAGATGGAGATTTCAGAAATACGTATCTTCTTTGTGTTTGAAATCAACCTGTCCACTTCAGCAGTCAATCATGCACAAGGAAATGTTAACCGAAAGGCAATATCCTAACTGAGCATGAAATACATTTTTTCCACACTTTTCTCCTTCAGCAATGTTGAAACATGCATGAGTTCAATATTACATAAATAAGGCGAAAATTATTCACATAATAAACGAAATAAAAATAAATGCCAACAACGTTTTTTGGGAGAAAAATAATTTATATACACATTTTTTTTAAGAAATGGTCAAATTTAATTGAAAGCGGCAAAAAATGTATTATAATTAAAAATAGGCAGTGGGGTCCCAAAGAGGCGAAATACACAAAATGAAAAGGCTTCCAAAATATTCGAAACATGAGAAACATATATCCGGAAAGATTTTATCAATATATGCAGTAGATAAAAAGAGGCATTTTGCCAAACTTCCGGGCTCTAGTAATGTGTGAG
>NW_028143454.1:0-89567 GCF_977018435.1 Lepisma saccharinum | reverse complement strand
CCTTAACCCATTAGTGCATAGTGTGCAATATATTGTACATTCATTTATATTCTTCTATTCTTCTATGAAATTCTTAAAATGATTCTGTATTTGTATAAGACGGTTTTCGGAACATCCAGAATCACAATTTTAATAAAGTCCTGTTAATTGTGATTGTTGAAGCTGAAGAAGAAGAAGAAGTTTTAAAAATGGCTCAAAGAGATTTTCAAGTAACACGCACTGGGTAAGCAAATTTCAAATTATAAATTTTATTTTACATTTCATGTAGCTATTTTTTGTTTACCACGAAGCTGTTTATTGCATGTTTGTGTACAGTCAATATTTGCACAAAGAATTGTTTACATAGATATCTGGAAACAATAAAAGTTAGGTGTACAATATATTGTACGCTATGCATAGCAACCTCTTTGAAAGCCATTGTTTCATGATTGTGGCTTGCATTCTGCTTGAAATGTTGCACTAGCTTTTCCTTCATGATTTCTTTATGTAATTGTTGAGCCTTGTTATACAACAATGTATGTAGCTTGTTATTGTTTTTTGTTAGAAAATAATAAAATTTATTCAAAAACAGGGCATAGGCATATACTGTTCTCGTTTTTTGATTCAAACACTAATCTAATTTATCAATACGTGCCTATGTTCCTTTTTCTCAATAATGTTTTTCCTTTTTTCAGGTTGAATGCACGAAATTCTACCGAGTGATCAAAAAGTCACGCAACCCATGTAACATTTGTTTGAATCTGTGTTACCTGGGCGCAGCATTACGAAGCCACTATGGCCGCCCAGGTCTCCCGTTCTCACTTATCTGGGGATTTCTAAAGTCTGCGGCCTATACATACTGTGTTATATTTTATAAAATCAGCTGATATTACTCCAAATGCAGGGCATAAAGTTTTTGTTGACAATTATTTCACCTCTATAGCTCTTATGAAAGAGCTATCTGCATATGGCATATACGCTACAGGGACAATACAGGATGGAAGAACAATGCAATGCACTCTAGTGGAAAAGAAGGACATGAGAAAGAAGGATAGAGGAGAGCATGATTATTGTTCGTGTGATGATGTACTTCTTGTACGGTGGAACGACAATCGCCTCGTTACCCTAGCTACAAACTTTGAGGAACTCTCAATTGGCCAAGCCAATCGTTGGTGTCAGGCAAAAAGAGCAAAACTTAGTCACGCCACCGATTCTTATATCTCGCTACAATAAATGGATGAGAGGAGTGGACCAAATGGACCAAAATGTTGATGCCTACCGCACACGAATTAGGCAGAAAAAGTAGCGGTGGCCCATATTTGCATATATTTTGGATGTTTCTGTTTCCAACGCTTGGATTTTGGCTAAAAAGGTGAATTCAAGAAACAGTACAGAATCCCTTCTCTCTTTTCAGAGATACATAGCTCTTGCTTTGTTAAAAATGTTTGGAACAGATACACACCAGGGAAAGCAAGAAGCAACTCAATTAGTCAATGAGCGGTATGACAGGATGAATCACTGGCCAGTGAAAATACCTAAAGTCAGGAGATGTGCAAATGAAAAGTGTTTAGGGAGAGCTAAATACGTATGTAATAAATGTAACGTGGGACTCCATCCTGAGTGTTTCCTACAATACCACGTGAAAACTGATAACCACTTATAATATATGATTATAATTATTGTTATTATTCAAAAAAATGTTAAAGTGTGCAAATGGTTAAAGCTTGTAACAATTTGTAGTATTAAGTGAAGTCACAGGTTTCAGTGAAAAAATGTTCTGAGTTGAAACCAAGTTCTTAATTGTGATGTGAATAAACAATACCCATGTTAACTATGCATAGCGTGCAATATATTGCACACCCCGTAGTTCCATTGTTACCAACAATAAAACTGAAAATATGGTATTTGTTTCATATTTGCACCCCAAGAGTACCAAAATTACGAAAAAAATACAAAAAAACATTATTAGTAAACTTTATGCACTAATGGGTTAATTCACTTTCAATAGACATTTCTTAAGATCCGAAAGTGTCATAATACCTATAGTGTTCCAGCTTAGTGCACTTAATTTCAGAGTCCCATATGCAGGGACTGCAGTTGAAACCTACTTTCAGTTTCAGTTCGACCCGGAATGCAACATTGCGGTTTACTTTCAGTTCTCGAACTGAAACTGGAATGAAACCGGAGTATATATGTCCGAACCAGAACTGGAATGATCTGATGTTTTACGTCCAGTTCGGCCCGGAATGAAACCATTCGGTTCATTTTCAGTTCTCGAACTGAAACTGGAATGGAACCGGAATATATCTATCCGAACCGTAACTGAAATGATCTGGGGTTTTAGTTTCAGTTCGTTCCGAAATGAAACCATTCGGTTCACTTTCAGTTCTCGAACTGAAACTGGAATGAAACCAGATAAGTCAAAATGATGGACCCGATTACAGAATTTTATTCTGTGAAATCTAATAAACACATGTTATTGTGAGACATGCGCTTCGAAAGGTTAACTTTCAAAGTTTAGTTTCCACGCAGTGTTTCCACTTTCTACCGCTAGGAATCAGCAGCGAGCAGTGAACAGGAAAATGGAGTTGACTGCAGAACAGATCTTCCTGTGTGCTTGATTATCATGTGAACAAGTCTGTGATTAGTGTGCAACGGCATTTCCGTACCAACTATCGGAGAGAACCACCTACGGGGAAGGCCATTCGTAAGTGGTATGAACATTTCAGAGATTCGGGCTGCATCTGTAAATGAAAATCGACTGGCCGTCCGTCAACTGGGGAAGAGACAGTGGAACGAGTGCGCACATGTAGTGATGGGTCGTTCGTGAACGAGTCGTTCAAAAGTAACGACTCTCTCTTGTGAGCGGTGAACGACTCGTTCACCAGAATTGAACGACACGTTCAAAGAGTCGTATGTGTGCCACGACTCCTCCGCCCGCCAAGCAACTATTATTCCATTATTCCCTCTCCTTTCCACGAATTTTGCGAGGAAGGCGCATGCGCAAGTGTATACTCGCCTGGCGGCCGGAATTTTTGAAAGAAAGCAAGTCGATTCTGCGGGCAGCAAATGGGGACTGGAGAGGAGAGGGAGGGGGGTCCTCTCTGTTCCTTTTCCCTACCCCTAGTTGAGTAAAGCTGGCTGAAACGTGCCGTGTACGATGAGAGGGGAAGGAGCATGCTCGCGAGTCGACTCTTTCCTTCGTTCAAAGAGTCGTGGCACACCTTAGCGACTCTTTGAACGAAGGAAAGAGTCGACTCGCGAGTTTTGTTTGCAGAGAGAGAGCGCGCAACCTCAGCCCATGACGGGCAGCGAAGAACAGCCAACAAATTTGTCCTGTAGTTTCAAGTTCGACCAAACCATTAGCGCTAAAATTACAAGAAATTAAATGTTACTAAAAATATTAGGGGAGTCTTGTAAAAATTTTGGGAAGGTGTTAGGCACAGACCTCTTGATTACAATATTCCGATTAGCCTATTTTGAGTTGTTATTGTTTAAGTCCACTTTATGTGCAGATAGGATAGTCGGGACTGGACCTACAGTTTAAAGTGGGATCCGAACCTCCACTTTGTATTGAACACGGTACCCCTTGATTGCCAGCGACGTTATCACTACGCCATCGGGGAGACCCGATTAGCCTATTGGAGCATAAAAGTGGACTTATAACAATTTTTGCCAAGCAGACCATTTTAATACATGACAGCGTTAACCACTATGCTATTAGGGTGAATCAGAAAAGGGGGGCAGTAATTTATAATTTGCAACACAAAATACTTAGTGTGGAAAGCGATTGTTACTTTTCATTATTTTCTAAAGCGCCGGCCTCCATGGTGGAGTGGTTAGTACACCTCATTACTCATCCTGATCTTCGCGATTACCCAAAAAAGTGACAGGAAAGCGAAGTAAAATAAACCAAATCAATCAACCAATCATTATTTTCTAAAGCAAGATCAAAGACAATAAACACCTTTTGTTTTCTGTTACTCCAAATCCAAAAATGACGTAATACAAGCAGCAAGCACAAGTTCAAATGATAAACCTTTAGTGAAAATAACAAACATGTATTAAAACAAAAATTATAACTTACAATTTTTTATATTCAGTTAAGAATTACCTAATAGAACAAACCACATGATAATGAATTAATTATAAGTGGACTCGTGAAATGAAGAACTTTTTATATTTGAATACTACATTATGTTCTGTTTTTCTGATTTTTTAAATAAAGAACCTGAGATACAAACACACGCTCACACACGCAGTTATACATAATTTCTTATAATCCGATCTATAATGGATATTCAATTTGTTATAACATTAATTTAATATATTTTGTGTAATACAAGGAACAAAATTGAAATTATGAGGGGAACGGTGGGGATTTCCCCTCTAACGATCATATCATGCAATTTCCCAATACAATCGCTCTCTCTTTCTCTCTGTATGCATGTGTACATACATATACTTACATATTATACACGTGAGATTAGAAGATTAAAATTTAAATCACATTGGAATGATAACGTTATTAGAGACGAATCACAAACTTACACCAATAGAAACGCAGCATTATATACAAAATAAAAGTAAAACACAAATGAAAAGCAAAGATAAATATGAAAATTAAGTGCGCAAAATCATTGCAAAACAAAAATGCAATCAATAAAATTAATATTGACAAAACTAACTCAAGTATTCTATAATGTATGACGGCGTGGTTAGCACATCAAGGGTCTCGAGAAATATAGTTTAAGGGATGTAAGGGATGATCCTTCCACGTAGTACACCCAATTGTCAACCTCACTTCCACATAGTACACCCTGGACTGCATTTTGCAGACTAACGAGGCTCTGGCGTCTATACCTACGGCCAGTATAATTTTCGTAGGAATGTGTGTGTGTGTTGTCCTGTGTTTTGTCCTTATGTGTGCTGAGTGCCTTTACAGCCTCAGCTTTTAACCGGTCAGATTATTTTAATATTTTAGTTACTACAGGACATTACAGTTATGTTATTTTAGTTCTGGTAAGGGGCTGGATCCCGTATAAAGTGAAGGGTGCAAAATAGCCTAAGTGACGCACACAAAATTTTAAATTCATATTCAATCATAGCCTTTAGTATAAAACAGAGATGTGATGGGGAGGGCCGCCCCTGTGGCGGAGTGGTTAGCACATCGCGGCACGAGGGCAGGGAGTCCTGAGGCCGATATTCTGTGGAAACACATAGCGGCTCGGGATACCACTTTTGCCCAGGCTTTGCTCTTCTGCCACTTTGGCTAATCGCGAGCATGAAAATCAGTGATGATATAATGAAATTGATGAAGTGACACTCAATTCCGAGATTCCTCTTAGCGCACTGTTCTAACCACTCCTCCACGGAGGCGACTGAAATTGTTGGAAGTGAATCAGTTTCACAAGTAGCAGGACATTACAAAATCGCAATGAAAACAGGGCCAACCCTTCCAAAGTTGGTGAGATGATGAGAGACACTCTGTGTAAAATGTACTGTCCGAGAATCTCGTCTCATTGGAGTAACGATACCGATTTATGCTTTGAAATCGATAAGCGAACAAGACCAGATAGGTGTTTTTAACTTGAAATCAAATCGCGAACAAGATATGCATTCTCATTCACGAGTTGAAACGATGTGCCAAGTCATCTATATTTTACTAATGAAAACAGCATTAAAGAATAAATATAGAAGTTTAATCATAGATCTCATCGTACATGATACTGCAAAAAAGCTTTTATTGAATGACTGCAGAATTAGGAACAACTACGTAAGATG
Source organism: Lepisma saccharinum (assembly GCF_977018435.1). Lineage (NCBI taxonomy): Eukaryota > Metazoa > Arthropoda > Insecta > Zygentoma > Lepismatidae > Lepisma > Lepisma saccharinum. The sequence continues at coordinate 83,804 of NW_028143454.1, read as the reverse complement.
GACATGGGTCATGTTCACGAGTGATATAAACAGCTGTTGGCCATCTGCGGTGAGCCTACGTGTTAAGGTGTTTTACTAGTAGAAAGCAACATTAAAAAAAATACATACGTATAATTTGGCCCGCTTTATAGAAATTCGATCATACATTATGATATTGGCAGAAACTTATATTGAATGACTGTAGAACAACAAAAAGCTATGGACATGGATATGGGATGGGCATGGATAATGTTCAAGAGCGATATATATTTCTTTAACACAGCTGTTAGCCATCCGCGGAGAGCGAGCGGGCGAGACTGCCGCCGCCGCGCCTTGTGTAAGAGAGCTCGTGACTCGCGAGCGAACGATGAGTGAGCAGAAGAGTCGCTAAGGCGAGCGAGTCGTTAAGGTGCTTAATGACTCTTCGTGCCGACTCGCGAGTCGTGAACGATGAGGGAGGAGAAGAGTCGCTAAGGCGAGCGAGTCGTTAAGGTGCTTAATGACTCTTCGTGCCGACTCGCGAGTCGTGAACGAATGATGGGGAAAGAGTCGTGGGACTGTGCTGTGACTCTTCGTGCTGTTTCAAGAGTCGTGAACGAGCGATCCTCGTGGAAATGCAAGCATGTGTCGCAGCGCAGATCTGGAGTGCATTTTGTTGCGATATTAAAACCAGTGATCGAATGCAAAAAAGGAAGAATATGTAAATGCACGTTATTACTAATAAAAGGTTGATATAATTATATAGCATTTCTGTGTATGCTATCGTACTGCATAATTTGCATTATCCGCAGTATGAAATGTAAACTGAAACAAGATACAAATATAGAAAATCTCACTCATGAGACAGAGTAATGAAAACAAGTATGTGCAATAAATTTTGTTTGTGTGTGTGTGTGTGTTTACTGTTTACACATATATGTATATCCACACACATACAGAATCGTATTTGTATTTTTCTTACTTTATGCCGCTTTTCTTCAAATTTTAAGTAATCGCGACGATGAGGATGATGCGTGATGATATAGATGAGGGGACACTCGTAAAGAATATCCTTGCCCAGACCGGGACTAGAACCCGGGAACTTCTGTGGCAAGATCAAATGTCGATTACTTCAGAATCTTGGCCATCTAGTCGGCTACACGCACACACACATACACAAAAATGCAATACAATTTATTAATCTTGAAGGACGTACGTTGTGTTCGTGTACTTAAATACAATCATCTGCTTCAACACCTCCTACCCCCTTCCCCCTCTTCAGGCATGTGTTTCGAGAAAAAGAAGCTTGGCGACTCTTTTGAACGACTCATTTGAACGACTCTTCTCAGTGAGCGAGCGCTCATGAGTCGACTCGCACAAATGAACGGCTTGAACCCATCACTACGCACATGTTTCGTGCGGAGTCCACAGAAGTCCACCCAGGGAGGTGCAGTCTGGCGTTCGGAAAAGTTCGGAACCGTTCGTGAACCTCCATGGATGACGTCAGCCACGGGACATCTCAAAGACGAGCAACGGCATAGGAATTCATATACTTCTTCCGTGTTTTTGGAAATAAATTTGTCTTAAAAATCGAATGAATGTTCTAGCGTGTGTGTGTAAGTAAATGTATATGTTTAGAGCAGACTATATCTAGTAAACTGTGTCGCCGAAGGTTAACTATCAATATAATTAACATGTAATGAAAAGCGGGAAAGCCGGCTCGAGGGTGGAGCAGAGGTCTATTCAGAATTTTCTCTTTGAGGGGTGTAAGTTCGTGTTTATGGGGGTGAAAAGGTATACTAAGGGCCAAAATAACCACAAAGTTGTCCTTTTTTAAAAACTGTGTGAAGTGTTAGGGCGAAGTTGGTGAATAAATCACTGGGGCCGAGACATTACAACATCAAAATACCAAAATGTAAATACAAATGAGAGAAAATATACTACCATGCACAAGTTAAATTTAATTGATAAATGTGACTTACCATGTCCAGGAAAGAAGCATTAACAAAACGCCAGGAAATACACAAAAAGCACACACACTGCACTGCGCACATGTAGCAAACATAAATAATCCAAACACTATTGTTATTTCACTTCACACTCTGTTCACGCTTCATTTGAGAGTCTGGATAGATGACTTTTTATATCCCGTGAAGCGTCAACACACACAAAATATTGAGTACATGTTTCTCATTTGTTCTCAAAGTCAAATATACATTAATGTAAATTAGATCACAAGTTTCCGCTCCAAAGTCAGTCATGCCTGACTACAGGTTGGCATTAATTAGATAACAACCATTTTTTACCTTTCTTGAGCAGACCTCGATTGTGTTTAATTTTCGAATTTAAATGCCTGATACGAATGTATGTCCGAGTTTTGACAAATAAATCTATAATTTCCTTCTTTATCATTGCAAACCTGAAAAGTAATAATTTCCTCATTGTTTTCATTACTCCATATTCCCTGCTTAAATCACCGGGAGGATTGTATAAACAAAATGCATTTTCCATTTCTTCAATGATTTCGAAAAATTCTTCAGTAGGTTTATACAGTCCACCACGCGACACTATGTCAACCCATTTTTTCTCTTTTTGACGAACGGGAGGAAGACTGTCCGTACGAGAACCCAAATCTTTATCTAAATGCCGACACTTTTGCGCAATGAAACCTGCGATATAATATAAACCTTCCTTGGAACAGTCGTGGGCTTCGTTGTCACTGCACTCTGTTGGAAACTGGAGTTCGCTGCCATCGGTGTTATCCTTCGTCTTTGATTCGCCTTCCTCTTTGTCAAGTAAAAGTTCAGACACCATCGTACTAAAAACGCTATTGTATGTCCTACTGTGTAATTCATCATTCTCGCACTGATCCCTGGTTGGCATTTATAGGGGAAGTTGTCCTATATTCACTCCTAACAGCAGCCTAAGTCGGTTTTTAAATTCTGTAGGGAGAGGGTGATCATAGAAACCTCCCATGCCACGAAGACGCGAGAAAAGATTTTCAATTACATCCTGATTCAACCTTGCAGTCAGTAAAAAATTCATATTGTGTTTCTGTTTTATATCCTGATAGAGCCCAAATAATGCGTTGATAGATTGTATCATTCCTTGCTGAAAAGGCAACAATTTTCCATGTCCTTTCACGCGAACACTTTCGATGACCTGCTTCATTTCATTTAACACCTTGGTTTGATGTCCAAGATGCACTCCAAAAGCACTTTTTAATTTAACATCAAAATTCTCTTTAACATATGAATTCATTATGTCAAACCAGTTGTTAATTAATGCAAAAAATTCTGCACTTTCAACTTCATTTGGGAATAAATAACATATAGATAGCACTGCTTGTCCTTCTAGAAAATAACTGAGCGGCATAGAATACTCTTTGTCTCTCGCGACCTGATACGCAAATGTGTGCATCCGTTATCGATAAAGGCAAATGAAGTTCACTTTCATTTTTATCTAACACTGACTGTATGACTTTTTTTGTTACGACATTCTGCGATGGCAAGACTAAACCTTTATCAATAAAATGGTTTCTTAGCAATTTAAGCATGTGTGGAGTATCTGCAAATACCCAAATGTTCCGTCCCTTATCATTCGGATTCACAAAAGAAGGATGACTCGAAGCGACACCTAATTCTCGCCAAACCCTTATATTTCCACCTCCCAAGTCGGAAACACACGCAACAACTTCATAGCCCGCACTTTGCACTGCTGATATTACTAAATATAAGATCTCCTTAGTCATTTGTGTGTCGAAGTTGTAGTATACAGTTTGTTTCCATGGGGCGTACAACCCGCGAACCAGAATGACCTGTAAAAATAAAAATACTTTCTAAAATGTTGTCATTAAAATATTGAGTTTCGAGCAATAATTACGGTATTAATACTTGATAATAATCTCATTATGAACTACTAATAAATTTAGTACTTCATCCTGATAACACAGTCTATCGAGATGTGTCTTTCCAAATTTTAATATGTATTTTTCATTCTTAATTATGCTATGTAACACTATTTTAAGGACTTTAAAGTAGTTTACTTCTATTAGAAAAACTTCAGTCAAAAAATTAGCGCTGAGTTTTGGTGAACACACCCTAGCAATTTTATTCATATTTTACCTTATATCTTTTCACATTTCCAACACAGTAAGAATACACACGCGCGCACACGGTAACGCAAGATAGAAAAAGATGAAGGTTGCAGCGGAAAAACTCCGCAGTCAATGATGAATGATTTGGATTGATTTGGTGTTTTAAGCAGGGACCTGTAACGTAACGCAATTCATTGGTATTTGTCACCGTTCCGCGTTATTTCCGTACCGGGTAACGCGTACCGGCCCAAGTGCCGTGGACCGTTCCAAGGAAAATACCAGAACCACTTGGTAAGGCGAACAGTAAGGCTTCTGCTATACCGTTCCGTTCGTACCCGAGAGTGCTTCGGTGACGACAGCTTTGGGTACACGGAGTGGAACGTTAAAATACCCGTACCAGAAAGCATGGAACTTGTTCCTTCTCTGAATGCCGGTTCCGTTACGGTACGTACCTCTCCTTAGAATCATACCGGTACAAATTCATGATGGGTATACCTGAAACTTTAGGATCGGGTACAATTGTAACAAAACCTATTTTCAACAAATCAAATGGGTATTTAATGGATCAGAAAATATATGTCACGTAACTCTTCATTTTAAAACTTTCATTGTTGAATTCTTGAAAAATCGATAATAACTAATATTATTGGAGGTTGTAGGCAATATATATATAAAAATTAATATGGAATCGTGAGATTTGTTATTTATTAATAATGTTACTTTCATATGACCAATACACGTAATATTAGGGTGCAAGGTGATGCCAACATATTAAAAAAAATCTTTTCAAGCAAGATATTGAAAGTACGACATGATGATAATTTATGTAATTAGAATATTACCAACTAATACATCTGGAAAAATGGGAAAGTTAATGTACGCCATATTGAGAAATGTTACCATATAAGTTACAGATTTTAAATTCGGGTTGATCTGGCATTGCCAATCAATATGATTTTGGTAAAACTGGAAATTAGACGCCATATTGAAAAATGTCACTTCTTAAGATAGAGAAGTGAAATTCGGTTTGACGGTAGCTTATGCTAATTAGAGTATAACAATTCAACATGATTGTGGAGAACCAAAAATTTGATGGACGCCATATTGAAAAATGTTATTTCTTAAGATATACGAGTGAAATTCGGCTTGATGGTAGTTTATGGGAATTAGATCATAGCAAATCAACATGATTCTGGAAAACCGGAAGTTGGTGGACGCCATATTGAAAAATGTTATTTCTTAAGATATACGAGTGAAATTCGGTTTAATGGTAATTTATGGGAATTAGAGCATGACAAATCAACATGATTGTGGAAAACCGGAAGTTGGTGGACGCCATATTGAAAAGTGTTACTTTTTAAGATAGAGAATTGAAACTTGGTTCAACGGTAGCTTATGCTAATTAGAGCACGATAAATCAACATGATCGTGGAAAACCGGAAGTTGATGGACGCCAAATTGAAAAGTGTTACTTTTTAAGATACAGAAGTGAAATTCGGTTTGAGGGTACCATATGCTAATTAGAGCATGGCAAATCAACATGATTCTGGAAAACCGGAAGTTGATGGACGCCATATTGAAAAACGTTACTACTTAAGATAGAGAATTGAAACTCGGTTTGACGGTAGCTTATGCTAATTAGAGTATAACAATTCAACATGATTGTGGAGAACCAAAAATTTGATGGACGCCATATTGAAAAATGTTATTTCTTAAGGTAGAGAAGTGAAATTCGGCTTGATGGTAGTTTATGGGAATTAGAGCATGGCAAATCAACATGATTCTGGAAAACCGGAAGTTGGTGGAAGCCATTTTGAAAAGTGTTACATCTTAAGATAGAGAATTGAAATTCGGTTTGGTGGTAGCTTATGGGAATTAGAGCATGGCAAATCAACATGATTCCGGAAAACCGGAAGTTGAAGGACGCCATATTGAAACATGTTATTTCTTAAGATATACGAGTGAAATTCGGCTTGATGGTAGTTTATGGGAATTAGAGCATGGCAAATCAATATGATTTCGGAAAACCGGAGGTTGATGGTCGCCATATTGAAAAACGTTACTTCTTAAGATAGAGAATTGAAACTTGGTTTGATGGTAGCATATGCTAATTAAAGCATGGCAAATCAACATGATTCTGGAGAAACAAAAATTTGATGGACGCCATATTGAAAAAAGTTACTTCTTAAGGTAGAGAAGTGAAATTCGGCTTGATGGTAGTTTATGGGAATTAGAGCATGGCAAATCAACATGATTCTGGAAAACCGGAAGTTGGTGGACGCCATTTTGAAAAGTGTTACTTCTTAAGATAGAGAATTGAAATTCGGTTTGGTGGTAGCTTATGGGAATTAGAGCATGGCAAATCAACATGATTCCGGAAAACCGGAAGTTGATGGACGCCATATTGAAACATGTTATTTCTTAAGATATTATTAATGTTACTATTGCTTCTCAAAACAATATCCAGGGTCTTATGAATGAGAACTGAACCGAACATTTTTCACAAAACGTTATTCGAAAATTTATTTTTCACACACTTGCACAACTTTCCAAAACTACGGTGTATTTAGAACAAACAACACTTTCATTTTAAAGGAATCACAAACAGTGGGAAAATGTATTACTTTCTGTTACTTGTACTTTTTCTTAATTACACTATATCGCACCGTTGATCACAAACATTCGAGACAAAAAAACGATATATTCTATGGCTTAAATATCTTAGATGAGCAAGGTTCAAGTTCGCTCAGCGAGCAAGTGAGCAGCGCTCGCCAAGCAACGATTATTTGGCCGTCAAGTAGTTGAGCGATCCCTTTGCTCGCTGAGGTTAAGATATTTGACGCGCCCTCGATTTCCTACTCTATGAATTCTTTACATACTCCACTCTCCTCTGTAAGGTATGTGTTATATATAGGAACGTGAAGTTTTCGTTTAAACGATAACACCGAAAAGTTGAGGAAAGCAAAATTAAGTGTATAAAATAGATTTGGGTAGGCAAAGGAGGAAAAAATTCGATCTTTCGAGATCGCGAAATAACTGGAATTATGCCATTTTTCAGAAAAATACAGAATTTTATACTTTAACGCAAAATATGCAATATTAACTGCCGATAACACTTCTTCTGTTAAAAAAGAACTATATACCCATACAGCACAACATGGTTTCAGATATGTTACGGATACGTAACTCTTGAAACATTGTAACATTGCAGCAACATTGCGAAACATTACTGTGATGTCTCAGGTATGTTTCAGCAATGTAAAAATGTCCGCGAATCTAACATAACATTCGTAATGTTACAGAAACATGTCAGTGCAACATTACAGAAACGTGTCAATGTAACATTGCAGAAACATGTCAGTGTAACATTACAGATACATTTCCGTACAGTTTTGTGATATTTCAGTTACATTACAGTGATATTATTTCACATTATTGTTATATTGAATGGAATCAGTACTGTATTCATAAATGGCATATTTGAGGGGGGTTTGGGGTTAAACCCCCTTCAAAAATTATTACAATATTTTCTTGTAAATAATTTCCTGAAAATAGAATTCACAGTATTTCTTTTAAAATCAAGTATTGTGATGCTGTGAAAGTGCCAGAGGTCTTGGGTTTGAAACCTCATTAGGCATGATGCTTAATATTTATTTTATCTCCCATCAATTGACCACATATATCAATTAATCTAGTCTGGAGAAAAAGTGCATAAAATTGCCGATTATGCATTCGTTCATGTCAGACAAAGCTAGAGTTAAAAAAAAAACAACTGCAGACACCTCAAAAGAAAATATGAAACATTAAACTGGTAATCATCATTAATACCTTCAATTGTTTACAAAGGAATAGAGTTTTACATGCAATAACAAATCTCTTTGTGGTTTGCTGTGCCATGTCACAAGGAAGGTTGGATTGAGGGTGATGTTATCAGCATCATGCTCCAGTCACTTTTCGCCCACTTTACCAATTGATGATAGACTGGAAGCATGTAAACATTTTACTAAATACTAAAATTTACTTTGTGCATTGTGTCACTTTACGATGAAAGATCTGGTACAATAAGGTATATTCTATATATTAATTAGAAAAGAATGAACAGATAATTTGAGCATATCATCCCAAATAAAAATTCAAAATTAATGTAACAGTTAAACTGCAAACTTGCATGTTTGTAATTTATCACCACCTTGTACATAGCTATTGTGAATTATTTACACCATTTAGATTCTAATAATATTGGTTCTGTCACATTATGCATTATTCTGGAAACATCTGAGATACCTTATTGGATACTTTCTGGAGATCATGCAGAGTGACCTACAAGTTACCTGAATTGGCAGTCTATACATTTGATAAGAATATCCTACATACTTACATAATTGGAGAAATTGACAACAAAGTTGGCAACCGTTAAGTATGCTGTGCCACCCCAAGGTCTGCGGAGCCATGGATTATTATTATTAAAAGAATCAGTAAAAAATAAAAACTTGGAAAACTACCAGTTCACAAGAAAAAAGAGCAAAATGGACACAAGCTAAACTTGGGCAATTTTTGGGAACTAACAATATAAATAAGAATTGAAAAATAACAGCAAATCAAAGTTTAAAAATTGATGAAATGTGTTTTGACATTCTCTATAATCTTGAAAATGTGCAGTATCAGAGGTTGTGCTTGCCAGTCAGAATTATCAATGCTATCGTAGCGTTCCTCTGGACGCGGGGATCTTAAATAGGGATGTAACTATTAGTACTAGTTGATGGTAGAGACAGCCCTGAACGGGCAGGTACAAATATCTAACTATTCATTGAAATAGACTCATGATTCGTTTCTAGACTGAAGTGAGCAATGCAAATGGCAGAATGGGTGTAGACTAGCTTACCCTGTTCGGTTTAGAAATAAGACCAGTAGCTCCTGCTTCTCCGATGATTCCAGATTAAAAGACCTCGTGTCGCTCTCATGCGCACGTATTTAAACACTCGCTTGGCCTCTCGTCACCTCTTGCCAGAGGCCAGTGTTCTTACCATTTCCTGTAGAAAGCTTATTCTACACATTCTGAGCAGGAGCTGACAAGGCCTGCCAGGGTCAATATTTCTTAACCGAACGGGGTATGGTACGACACCCCCTCTTGCAAGACAATTTCTAAAATTGAAATTGTAGTCATGAAAAGTTTAAATTGAACCTTCTGCCATTCACCAAAATTTAAAAGGTTTTTGTTTATTACATGAAAAAAAAGGTTACATAAAATAAAATAATAAAAAAAAATGTCGGAGACCCTTCACCGAAAATTAAATGGAACAGAATTAAGCTCAAGCTTGAAAGCTGAAAGAAAGTCTTTTGTTTTCATTAGCCACACGCTGGAAGAGTCTTTCGTAATCAACAATGCTGACGGGTGGTCAACATGCGATATAAAGTGTTGTTCGCAGGTCCGTGGAGTCAGCGGAAAGTTCAATACACTGCAGCGTAATGCGATACATGCGACTGGCCCCTAAACAAATGCTAACCAAGCACCAGACGTAATCCATGAGAAACTTTAATGCCGCATGCTCGCAATCTTCCGCCTCATCAGGATGACAGTTCGAGGCGAGAGCAAAAGACCGTGGTAAACACCAAACTCCACTGGACTGCGCACAACCACACGAAGATGAAAAAATAGATGAAGGTTATGTTTGCACTTGCCACTGACGTTCTTAGCACACTATGTGTGCACACTATGACCTGAGAAATGATACGGCAGGGCAATCCAAATACATTCCAACCCCGGAGTCCTGGGGTACGAAGCACTGTTCTGTGACATACACGGTCCTTGACCGATCATTTTCACTGGGGGACCGGATTCGAATCCCGGTGTGGGAAGTTCCGGAATACTGGTCAGCAAAGGTCAGATGAAAAGACGTGGGCCGTGGGGCGGGCGAACACAGGGTAGTCCATGGGAAGCCACTCCAAGTAGCGGTTCCAAGCCCCAAAAATATGCCTTGTCCAATGGCGAACACTGGGGGGATGTTAGGATAGGCCCCCGAAAGTTCACAGCAGACGCCATTGCATACAGTAATTATGGCCACTGGTAGGATGAAACGTCACAGGTGGCCTGGCAGGTTGCTGATCCACAGGGCTGGGTCTCAACACATTTGGGTCGTTGACTGTACCCGGAAAGTTCCAATATGTGGTGAAGGACACTGCCTGGCCTTACAGAGCAAAAGGGGACGATATACATGAAAGATGTTCATGTTTCTTCTTAAGGGGGGTTAGAGTCGTGGGGGGGGGGTTTTTGCTCTGTAAGATGACATTTCTTCTTATGGTTTCTGACGCTCTTCTGATCCTGGGATGTCACTTGGAATAGGGTTTTCGGTGCTGCTACGTGACATACACCGCTGAAGCCCAAAGGAGGCTGGTGGGCTCCAAAGCCTTCAGGAATGCGTTCTTCTTCCGGCCTCAAAAAATCACTGGACTTTTCGAAATTCCTTGAACTCTTGGAATTCCCGAACAGGGGAGGAAACAGGTTGGACATAGGAATAAACTACATTGCTCACAGTCATTCAATATTGAAAAATATATAAAAATGTGTAAAGTAATCGTCTTTTATAGGCAAGTGAAAATCATGAGTAAAAATAAGTAAAAATAAACTGCCCAATAAGTGATATAAAGTATAAAACAAAGTTTGAATGAAGGCTAAAGAAAATAAAAGGCGGAAAATGTCATTTGACGCCTTAACACTGGAACACCATTAAAATGAAAATCTGACTTCATCAAAGTAATATATGTATATATTGACTAAATTATATATATATATAGCCCCTGGCTTCTCCCAAAATATAAAATAATGTGCAATATAAAACTAAAGTTATGACATGGCACAAAATGAACGAAAATATCTAGGATTAAATATTGATAAATATATAAAAGTAATATGTAGATGGTATCAAATATATCCCCTGGTATCAGAAAAATTAACCCGACGAAATCCATTAATATCATGTCAGAAGTGTCAAAGCATTGTAAAAATGAGGAACTGACGAAAAAAAAAAAAAAATAATAATAATTAACCCAAAATTTGGTAACGTCACAGCTGTTAAAACGGACCTAGCCACAAGTAAATTCGGGATCACTAAAATATAATAAAAGAGTAAATGACATGGCTCCAATGACGTTAAGATCATTAATTACAAAAATACATAAAAATGGATGAATAAATCAAGGCGACATAGTGACGTACTGTTGAATTGAATTGAATTGAATTGAATTGACTTTATTGCTGGGCGAGGTTCAGCTGTTGCTGGTCTACCACCTAACGCTCACTAGTCAAGGTTTGTTTGCGCTTGCATACGCCTGACGTATAGCATAAATAAACAGTTAAAATGAAGTTCCAAATTAGTAATAGGATAATAGTAACGGGAAAATGGGACAAAAATATTTCATGAAACAAATTGATCTAAATAAACGGAGAAAAATGGAAAAAACGGTTTAGAATACTAACCAACCAAAAAAATCAAATTAAAATTGCTCAAAGCAAACCATAAACATCCCGGGTGTGACCCTAGGAGGTTGCCTTGACCGGTTTGAAACCGTCGGCAAAATAGGGGGGGGGGGCGTTTTTGTCTCTCTTAGGTAAAAAATGTAAATTTAAAACTGAAACTAATCTGGGTTATTGATTTAGAAAACATTTCTTGGCTATCTGTGAAGTAAATTTACGGTTCTGAGAATAAAGGAAAAAAAAATATAAGGCATTGCGTTAAACAGAAAAGAGGAAAACTACTCTACGTCATGCTATAGCCCGCCGTGTATTTTCTTTGTCACTTAGCATAAATGCTCGCCGCGTAAGAGATTATACTTGACCCATGACAACTGTAAGCGTCTAAATCCACTCTTTTGAGGTTTTAGCCTAATAAGGTAAACAAAACTACTTTTTATGGTCGCCTTAGGAAAAAAATTGAAACGGAACCGTAAATGAACATCATGACGCCGGGCCGGGAAAAAAGTATAGGATTTCGTATGATATTACTTCAACTAAAGTCTATGACGTGTGGGAGAGTAAAATATAAGCACAATTACTCGCTATTACCTACTTTACGAAGATTAACATGAATTTAATCTGTAAGAGGTAATTAAAGTTCATTTGGGAAACTTTTGAAAATTCTGAAGGGACGAGAAAAAAAATCGCATAAATAAGCGCCCTTGAAGAGGCTATTATTCACACCTCGTTTGGAGACTAGGAATTTCATTGCCGAAGCCACTTGAGGAGTGTAAAGTTCATCTACAACAAATTCCGCATCCATCCCGACACTCGACGAAAAGAAAAAAAATGTGTCATCAAACTCTCTCTCTCCGAGACTGAAATAAGATATGTTTCTTCCGCTAACTCGAATGTGAAAATTTCCGCACGGAAATCTGGCGACTTTGGACTTGAGTCTTGCGACTGCACATATCCTGAGTTCGAAGGAACAAAAGGAAAACAACGAATGAATCGTGCTTTCGGTACAGAGATTAAACTTGCGTGTTTAAACCTATCGTAAGCTGACGGAATGTAAACGTGATTATCCCTAAGGGGAGGGCCAACAAGATTCTGCTTGATTGATTATACTATTCGCAAAACTTCATCGTTATTTAATGAAAATAAATGACAACCAGTTTTACCTTAATTTAAAGAACCTTTTTAACTTTTATCGTTATTTAGTGATTTAATGATTTGCGGTGCGATTAAGTAACCACACGAAATCTGTTGAATAACGCTAAAAAGTGTTTATTTAAACATTAAGGAATGCCGTAACTTGAAGCGAAAGTGTGATATTTATCTTTTAAAATTGAAACAATATATATAAAAATACACATGAAGTTTAAGGTATTTAAAATTCAAAGCTAGAAAACGCAAAAGGAGGAATATTAAGCTATCCTTTAATAAATAGCTGAAGGAGACAATAAAGATATGGATAATAACAAAAAAATCTCGTTAATATGTGAAATACTTCACGCCTTGAATACCGCTTACGTCTCGTTCTACTTTTCATTACAAGTTGGCTTACGCCTAACTATGGTGTTTTAACAAACTAAAAGTCATGCAGACTAAGTCATTCTTATGTCATTGCGCTACAATGACAGTGTCATTCATCTTGCTACGGGTACCTCTGTGTACACAATTCATTCGTAGGGGAAGACATAACCTTAAAACTAATGGAAGGGAGCGTCACACTTACTACCTTTAGTAGCGGACATCATTGCTCCTCTATTCCTTAAAACATATATATAAACACTTGCGCACTCTTTTATATTTCACTACCGGTATTTCTGCGCGTACAACTAAAAACACCTATTATTAATCCTTAGCTAGAACATTGAATCAACGAGCGGGTTATACTCTAACCGAATGGTAGCGTCACTCTTACTACTTACGCCAGCGTATAGTAGCGGACATATAATTGCTCCTCTATTCCTAGAAATATAATTAGCGTTTCGTTTTTTCACATATTAACTTTACTTTAGTAAAAAAAATATTCCTTAAACAAGGTAAAAATAAAAATGCTCTGCGACTGACTCGTGTATTCTCTCGACTATCTCCTTATCAATTTGCACTACAATTATTAGTACCAAGGCTCCCATCTTCGGGGCGAGGAGATTTCAGTCATTTTAAATTACGAGTGAGTCGACCACTGATCCTTGTGCATTTCAAAACTATACGTGATAAAATTAAATATCCTCCTTGCGATAATCTTTAACAGTTTAACTTAAAACACATAAACACAAACGGCGTTACTTTTCGGATCACTAACAAGTTACGGTCTGTTTTAAAAATATATATGAAATTGAAACTTTAAAAGTACTTTAATTAATTAAAAACACAATTAACTTCAGCAATACTCTCTGCTGTGACTCACTAAGTACACACACCATGGTGTGATTGAGTCGTATCGTTTATAGCCGAAATATCATAAGTCACGCACCAAATTTACGGTAAAAAAAATACCAAATTGTTCAAGAGACTACTGCAAAAACAAGGGTCATCAAAATCAAGTGCCACTTTCAAAATTTAGATAAAATCCTGGGAATTGATGAAAATTTCCCAGGTGGTAGTTTTGTCATAGCCATCAGGCCCTGACCGAAGGTACCGGGTTCGAGCGAACCACGGCGTTACTAGGAGCGGAATGACAAGGGCTCGTCGGTAGACGTGCCCGGGCTGGCCAAATTCTGGGCGGAATATGACACTCGAATGTCCGACATCGAACCTTCCGGCGCGCGGAATGACGGACGTACCTTATGCCACATCGCATCGACGCGGAAAACCGCGACGAAGCAAGAGCGCAGAGCTGTTGCCTCATTGCCCGTGGCTACCAAAGGAAACATTCTATTTTCGTTTCCTCCGCATTGTAATGTGCTTTAATGCAGCGGGTGATTAGCCTATTGGGTGGGTGTGGTGGGTAAGGACTGAATTAAAGCTGATTATCGACATTAACCATCATTAACATTAAAACTGCGTGCTACGCAGCTTTCCCCAAAAATAAAGATTCGCGGAGAAAAAACAATTCTGACATGTCACTATTTAACAAATTTCAATTTTCATTTATTTCGAATGAAATAAATGAAAAATTCCGCAACTCGAACACGTAGCTCTAATTTTCATCACATTTCCGTAAAAATGGATTAAAAGCCCAAGCATCTCACCACGTAGCGTTCCTCTGGACGCGGGATCTTAAATAGGGATGTAACTATTAGTACTAGTTGATGGTAGAGACAGCCCTGAACGGGCAGGTACAAATATCTAACTATTCATTGAAATAGACTCATGATTCGTTTCTAGACTGAAGTGAGCAATGCAAATGGCAGAATGGGTGTAGACTAGCTTACCCTGTTCGGTTTAGAAATAAGACCAGTAGCTCCTGCTTCTCCGATGATTCCAGATTAAAAGACCTCGTGTCGCTCTCATGCGCACGTATTTAAACACTCGCTTGGCCTCTCGTCACCTCTTGCCAGAGGCCAGTGTTCTTACCATTTCCTGTAGAAAGCTTATTCTACACATTCTGAGCAGGAGCTGACAAGGCCTGCCAGGGTTAATATTTCTTAACCGAACGGGGTATGGTACGCTATTACTGTTTCTTGTGAGAAATTTCCATTGTCTTGTTGCTTCAAAGATGTTCTACGATTTCCTACATTACCATTTCTTCATGAAAACAATTTTACATAGATTTCCTAACTTATACCAAAACATTTCAAAATGAGAACGTGCAAGACATGAGTTTTGAATGATTTATATTATATCTTTCATTAACTTTCAAAATGGTTGTGCTAGGCTAGGTTCGTCAGTTTCAGAATACACTGTGAGAAATATAAATAAGAACCTTGCAGTGAAGGGATCCCAAGTTCAATACCAAGTGAAGGCACATTGCACAGTGGTTGGAATCCCACTTTAAATTGTAGGTCTACTCCCGATTAGCCTATCTGCACATTAAGTGGACTTCAAACAACAATTCACACATGAAACAAATATAAAAGGATAAGTATTATCAAAGGAATATATATTTTTTCACGAAAGAGTCTTTATTTTTTTGTCTAAATACATTTTTTTGTTCAGTTGAAATTTCTGCAGACCACAAGTTCTCACTCAGACAGCCTCAGTGGAACAACATTCAGTTTTACCTGTAAAGAGAATAATGTCATGTAACATCAATTCTGAATTAGCATTCTGTGGGCAGAAATATCATTTAAAGAAACAAAATTTTGCATAAGGTCATTCCACATCAGACATCAGTTCAACCAGACCACGGTTCCCATAATCTCAAATTTTCATGAAACTCGGCACATTTAATAATACTTTCATGGTGGTGAGAAACCATAGTTTTTCTCTCTCTCTAAGTTGTTCAGTAATTCCTCTTTCTTCCATTCCCAAAGCCTCCAAGTGTGAGCTGCACTGTCCTGGAAGAAAAATTCTAGCTCCCTTACAAATTATTCAAACTTCTTTGAAATTTCACAACATTACCAAAATAATAGAAAGAAAATATGACAACGTATCACATTCACATTTTAGTACACCAATAAATTAGTAAAATATTACCAGATTTTAGGCCAAAAACAATGTTTACTACAATTTCGATTTTTCTTAGGTTTGATATATCATCTAACTAGCCCAGAAATAAAATAGATGGTGATTCATTCCTCCTCTGCTTTTTTTTTAATGACTACCAGATTTTATACTTTTCACATTAACTCTTAAGAATCTAGATATCATTGAAGCACATTTTTTTGGAGTATAAAATTTTAAATAGCGTTTTCATGGATGCCAGGAACGCAGGGCATGGAAGGAAAAGCCAAACTGGTGCCTTACTACTGGACCACCAGATCCACTTGGCAATTGGACAATATCTTCACTACTTGAGAAGCGGTTGGAAAACTATGAAGTGTTTTTTGTTGAAAATGGCTGGCAAGTGCATGCTAGTACCTTGGTATATCAGTAGCTATAATGTGCTCAAACACTACACAAAGTCTCATCCTAAACCGAGGGATCAAATCTACAAATTGTACTACAAGTTACATTCCTCGTTAATTTTATTCCATGTATTAAAAAGTTATAGTAGTATTCAACTACTTTTTAAGATGTGTCTTTGTCATAGTAAATGTAAATAAACTAATATTAGTAATTGTAAAGGTAAGAACAAAACATTCATGTTTGACCACAGGATGTTTTCAGGTAGGGCCAAGCACTGATTCTTTTTTCAAAAGGGAGGCATATTTTCTCCATAATAGTTCCACTCCCTGAAAGAAACACCGTCAATTCAAAGTTATCATATTTCTGCAATATCCTTTTAATAATTCACTCAAATGACTGTGACTGAAATAAAATTATATGGGTGAAGTATGAAATTTTAAGGTGACACCTTCCTGGCATCCATGAAAACCTTATTTGAAATTGTATACTCCAAAAATTGATTCTGTGATATCTAGATTCTTAGAGATAATTTGAAAACTATAAAATGTGATATACATTTTTTAAAAAATCAGAGAAGGAATGAAAACACCATCAATTTTATTTCTGTGTAAGTTAGATTATATATATGAAACTTTAATTTAAAAATATTTGAGTTGGTGTTGCAACTTTCCCTTTAAAAAAATCGAAATTCTAGTAAACCTTGTTTTTGGGCCAAAACCAGGTAATATTTTACTAATATAATGGAATATGAATGTCACATTTTTCTCTGAAATCTATATTGTTCGGTTAACGTTGTGAAATCTCAAAACACATTATATAATTTGAAGAGCAACAGAATTTTTTTCTTCTAGGACACTGCAGCTCACACTGGAAAGTTTGGGAACGGAATAAAAGAAAAGGAATAACTAAAAGTTGTATGACCATTTTAGAAAAAAAACCTTATTAGTACATGTTTCTAGATATCAGAAACAATGTTCAAAAATATTTATTGTCTTTAGTTCTCCTGGAACATCCTTTTTCCAACATTACAAAGGTGTTTTCTTTTCTCATGTAGCAAATTACGGAAACCTTAATATCTCAAAAATCAGTAAAGCTAGAGACCTGAAACAAAATTCATTCTGTAGTTAATGAATCATACTTTCTATGATATTCAAGTATGTTTTGCTCAAAATTGCATCCTAAGAACAAAAATTAAGGTGGTAATTTGGGTAACAAGACAGTGGCCACGGTGGCTCAGTTGGTAACGCGTCTGACTACCATGCTAAAGGTCCCGGGTTCGATCCCCGACCGGTTCAAATCCGGGAACTTTTCTAACGGTGGAAGCGACCCCGGCGCCCACCCAGCGTCGAATAACATGGGTACCGGGGGGAAACCCCGGGGGGTAAAGGTGGTCAGCGGCGTGATGCTGATCACATCACCCCCACTCACGACCGGGTCAAGAAACATGGCCGTTAATGGAATTTTGACAGTTTCGGTTTTAAATATCTCAGATGGGTCCTTTTGAAAAATTCTGAAATTTGGCATGGAGGAAGCCCTGCATGAACCTAACTCACAGTAAAAATCTCAACTTTTAGACAACTTGTTTGGTAAATATGACATAACATATGCGATCTAATTTGTGACATTGGTGTGTAATGTTAAGCTACATGTATACCTAGAATAATGAATGAAGCATTTCCTTTTTTTTTTTAAAGTTGGGCTTAAAAAATCAGAAAATATAGTAACATAGGATTTTAATAGTTGACTTACCAGAAATTAAAATTACAAGGTATGACAATTGAAGATCTGTGAAATCCGTCAACTTCTACATGAGGAAAAAAAGTCACGGGCAATTGTTGGAAAAATGGCTGGCCCAGGAGAACTAAATACAATATTTTTTTGGGATATTGTTTTTAATATCTACAAACATGTACCAACATTTGTACTAAAAATGATTTTTTTTTCTAAAATGGTCATGCAACCAATTACTTGGTTGGTTTGACATGGAATGACCCAGAATTGACATGAAACTATCCTTGAGTAAAATAAAAGCAAGCCATATATTTGAACTTCTGCAACCCATATCTGTTCTACAGGGCTACAAAATATTTTTACATTTCAGTCTTAATAAATACATTGTGTGTTTGTTTGTTGCAGCCAACTGATAAGAGGACGTGATAGAAATATGAGCAAAAGCATACTTATGCCTCGCTAGGGCTTCTAAAGAAAGGCCACTTTTTATTAACCAAAAAGACCATTGTTCATCACAGTTTAAGACAGAATATCGCACAAATTTCCAAGGAGTGGTTAGCACATTGCACTGCAATGATAGGGGTTCCAGGTTAGAATCCCAGCCTGGCCGTGGCTGAACTGCATCCATGAATTTCTAATAATAATAATAATAATCTTTACAATTAGCAAAAATGTGGCAGAAAAGTAAAGTAATATAAACCAAATCAATCAATCATCACCGGCGGTCGGTAGATAGGCCTTGGTCCTCACGGGCTGTTGCGCCACGGGTTATTACTATTTGGAAAAGAAGTTTGCATTTCATTGTCACTGGATGAAAAGAAAGAAAATAAGGTATGACTGAAGACGACCGGACCCCTCTCAGATTTTCTTCATATTTGGCATACTTACTAATTGAGGCCTGCTAATGATGAATCTGAAGTTAGAATTTGTCGGAAACGTCCAGAAATTGCAAAATAATTGTGAATTATTGACGCTAGCCCCACAAACCATTGACGTGTGGTTAGGTTAGGCAAACAGTTAAAATTTCATGTCGTGGTAGTATCAGGATCTAGAAATTGCAAAATAATTGCAATCCATTGACGTGTGGTTAGGTTAGTTTTGGTTAGGTTAGGCAAACATAGTTAAAATTTGGTGTCGTGGTAAGTATTTTTTGTGAAACAAAAAATTTTGTAAAAATCGATGGTTACCAGCCCGAAAACTAATGCCTTATTTTAGCTTATTTTGCAATTTCTAGACGTTTCCGACAACTTTTAACTTTAGATTCGTGATTTGGAGGCCTCAATTAGAGAGTATGCCAAATATGAAGAAAATCTGAGAGTGGTCAGGTCATCTTCAATCGTTCCGAAAGTAACAACTGTGTTTACACTTGGCAAATATGGGTGGGGGGAGAGTTTTGCTAAGATTTCTTGCTATCTTTGACTTTACATGAATATTGTGGCTAGTGGCAGATATAAAAAAGGTGCTGATGCCATCACTGTACATTATGGAGTATATAATGGGAGATTACACTTTGAAACAAGCACAATAATGAATCCAGCACATGTGTAATTTCTACATGTTAATTTGGATCATCAACATAATGTTTTTTATTACTCCTTGCGCTAAAAAAATACAAATTAGCCCATCACAGAACGTTATTACTTACTTGTTTTCTCTGACTAGCCAAGTTTGTCCTGCACAAGCCACAACATCAGACACCTCTTGCTCTTTAGTATTTGGCTGGTGTTGGCAAACAGTGCCTAGAAGAAATAAATCATAAATTGTATAAGGAATAATTCATTTGTATGCAAACTGAAATGCAAAATTTTCCATAATTTGAACCCGTTGACTAAGCAAGTAGAAAATATTGCATTTCACATAAACTACTTATAAAATTACAGAACAGTAAAATAAAACATTCTAGAAGTCTGACAATACTTCCAGTGCCTGCATAAGATACCATACTGCTACGCCAACACAAAATATAAAATGAGTGAAACATGCTGCTTATCCATTGCTGATTAACATGTATCTCTCATAACTAATAAAAAAGTAATAAAAAAGGTTCTAGCTGAATCACCTGGCAAAGCTAGTCACTCTATTATAATATACACTGTGTCCAGCCATGGCATGTGTCACTTTCAGAGGATTGCAGTCATTTAAACCAGTACCACATCTACTTTGTTTACAATTGCACTTCAATGTACATGGGCTATTTATTATTGAAGGGTTTAGCCACCAAATGAGAGCTGAACTAGTAAGAATTGAGTTTCAGAAGTAATTTAAAATTTGGCTGTAACTACTTTCACCAAGTGGTGAGAATACTCATGGAACTCTTTCACCAGGTTGTGAGAATAGCAGGAAGTACTGAAGACCAGAAATCACATTATAAGGTGTTGGAAGGGTAATGGTTCCGAATGTTTAATGATTTTTTTCAGTTTCATAGGAAGATTAAGTATTGCAAAATTGTAGAATTTATTGTTACAATAAATTTGAACCCTGGTGAAAGTAATTACCACTGTTTGGAATTCCAAAGTGCAACTCTTTAGCAAATAAATAAAAACACGAAAAAGGTACCTTACGCAAGCATTTGTCGACAAGGCATTTTTCATTTGGAACACTTAGAGCTATAAATGGCCCACCCAACCTAACCACAAAAGCATTTAGAGGCGTTTTTTGAAAACTAAAGAGCCCTAAACCTTACTTGCCTAACTTTATTAAGAAATCCCTTTGCATCATGCACACATGGCAGTAGTAATCCGTAATCAAGATGGTAGTAAACAAATGGCTGATTGCAATTAAGAAGTATATGTAAATGAAACATTAATCTCAAAGCAAAAACACAGAAAGTGATTGCTATAACTCTGAAGTACATGTGTAAACAGACATTGAACCATGAAAAAAATGCCTGTGTACCATAATGAAATTGTAATTAAACAATTGGAACTAGGACCAAACCATTTATGAATGTAATATTATCTTCATCACGTGATACACTAGTCCAATCATGATACATTTTTCCAACTGCATGGTGTGGAGGTAAAAAAGTAATGATCGCCTGCATGTAAACACACACCAATGTAATATTTATACCCCCACCAATAACTAAAGAATGTGTGTGACAGTGTAACAGGTCAGGTCAGAGATTATTCGCATGCACAGATTAAAACCTGGTGAAACAACTCTAAGCTAGCTTCACTAGTCACTCTGTCAAAATTTTACTTTGGTGGATGCTGTATATTCCATATTTAGATCAAATTCTGATTACATAAGTTTGCAATAATGCGACAATTATATTTTGAAGCAATGTAATCACAGAGTTGGGAAAAGTATTTCTTGTGTGCATTGCTGATTTAAGGTAAATTATCGGAATCACAAACACAAAAATTAGTTAGCAAATAAATTTAAAAAAAAATATTGTTTCTGTTACTTGTTCTTTCACCCACTTCAAGCTGTGGTAATTGTAATGCAGCAACATTTCATTGCGTCCTGTAAAATTAAAATCTGAATTATAGGAGCACCATGTAAATCATGCCGTGATCTTCAGTAGTAGCCTGTTCGCTAAGACTCGAGCTACAATCCACAAAAAAAAATTGCACGTGACAATGCTGCAGCCTTCGATTTACGTATCGAAATCGCAGAATGAATTTGTAGAAACGTATTTCTTATTAGATAAAAACTACTAACGTAACAACTTATGTAGTTCAAAGTATTCTACGCTTCTTCACTATGCACAGGGAGGTGGGAAACTTTTTTTAAGAGGGCAAGGGCAAGTTTTGTACAAAATTAGGAAGGTGGTAATTATAATGTAACCGAAAAATTATATATTTTCAGCAACAAGTACTTTCCGTCTTTTCCATTCAATCTATTTTCGGTATACTATAAATGTGCACTGCTTATAGGTAAGCACTTTATTCCCTGTTATTTTAGTTTCATGAGGTGCGAGAAGTTCCATGCTTCTTCACATCATGTATTTTCAATTAAACAAACAAGACGAAATACTTCTTTAAACACTGGTTTGATAACGCCTGCCTTGTTTCCACTCACGTTCTCACACACGTTACACAAGACAGATTAAATATATATCGTGCATAAGTATAACACAATTAAACACACTTTGGTATTAATAATATTCAACTTACCACTCAATAAACAACATTATTCTTCATAAGATGTGCACGACTCCCGATCAGCATTGAACGTAAACACAACATGGCCGCCTCGGAAAATTTCCCGGATGGCCGATGATGACTGAATCCAACGTTGCAATGTCTCCGAGACGTTCCAGAAACTAGACAATGAAACTATAACATTGCAATGTTTCAGAAACAAAACTGGGACTTCATGTGATGCTTTCTGTAACGTCAACGCGAAACCAGAATGTTAGAAACGTATATGAAAGATTGCAATATTTCTGAAATATGTCTGAAACTTGGTGTGCTGTATGGGTATCTAAAGCTCAATTCTGTCATTTGTAGTCTAGCTGGTGATAGTTCGATTCAAAAAAGATTGTCACGCCTTATTTATTGCAGTTTGGCGCAGACATATTGACAGTATTTAACCTCGTCCTGAAATAGAATTTGCTCGTGGGGGCGGGGGTTATACCCAGAAGGGAAATTTTGTAGGAACGGGAAAATTTCCAATAGAAGCACATGTTGTGTTTCGGATGGGGAGGAGGAAGGCATGTATGTGTGTTTTCGGTTTTCCAGAATCATGTTGATTTGCCATGCTCTAATTCCCATAAACTACCATCAAGCCGAATTTCACTTCTCTATCTTAAGAAATAACATTTTTCAATATGGCGTCCATCAAATTTTTGGTTCTCCAGAATCATGTTGATTTGCCATACTCTAATTCCCATAAGCTACCATCAAGCCGAATTTTACTTGTCTATCTTAAAAAGTAACACTTTTCAATATGGCGTCCACCAACTTCCGCTTTTCCACAATCATGTTGAATTGTCATACTCTAATTAGCATATGCTACCCTCAAACAGAGTTTCACTTCTCTATCTTAAGAAATAACACTTTTCAATATGGCGTCCATCAACTTCCGGTTTTCCGGAATCATGTTGATTTGCCATGCTCTAATTAGCATATGGTACCCTCAAACCGAATTTCACTTCTCTATCTTAAAAAGTAACACTTTTCAATATGGCGTCCATCAACTTCCGGTTTTCCACAATCATGTTGATTTTTCATACTCTAATTAGCATAAGCTACCGTCAAACCGAATTTCACCCCTATATCTTAAAAGGTAAAATTTTTCAATATGGCGTCCATCAACTTCCGGTTTTCCAGAATCATGTTGATTTGCCATGCTCTAATTAGCATATGGTACCCTCAAACCGAATTTCACTTCTCTATCTTAAAAAGTAACACTTTTCAATATGGCGTCCATCAACTTCCGGTTTTCCACAATCATGTTGATTTATCGTGCTCTAATTAGCATAAGCTACCGTTGAACCGAGTTTCACTTCTCTATCTTAAAAAGTAACAATTTTCAATATGGCGTCCACCAACTTCCGGTTTTCCACAATCATGTTGATTTGTCATTCTCTAATTCCCATAAGTTACCATTAAACCGAATTTCACTCGTATATCTTAAGAAATAACATTGTTCAATATGGCGTCCACCAACTTCCGGTTTTCCAGAATCATGTTGATTTGCTATGATCTAATTCCCATAAACTACCATCAAGCCGAATTTCACTCGTATATCTTAATAAAATAACATTTTTCAATATGGCGTCCATCAAATTTTTGACAGTAAACTTAGTTCGGATACGCTCAGTATGTTATGATAGGTACTGTAAGTTTCTGTTACAATTGTTACCCGCTTCACCCATTTCTATCCACGTACCGGTATTTTAATAACAAGCGCTGGTCATAGTGCTTCAGTATCGGTTACCAAGTTCTGGTTCCATTTCGTACCCGGTAGCCACCGTTCAGGTACAGTATGTGCGGGTACGATCGTACCCGTTCCACTCAGTACCTGAAGCGAATGGGTCGTTGAGTAACGGTACGCCTAATTTACCCAGGTTGTAGGTAGGTCCAATCTGTCCGGTATTGTGTGGAACGCCAATGCCATTGTAACGCATATCGATAGTTCCGTTCGTAACTTGACAGCGTTACAAGTTGGGTTACGTTACAGGTCCCTGGTTTTAAGTCCACTTTATGCACAGTAAGACTAAAAGGGACTGGACCTACAGTTTAAAGTGGGATCCTAACCACTATGTGCCTCCACCGGGAATCAAACCAGGTACCCCTTGATTGAAAAGTGACGACGCCAGAACTGCGCCATCGGAAAGGCTCTCAATGATGAGTGAATGAAAATAATTACTTGCTCATTCGTTATGCTAGAATTGGACTTCTTTTACGTTCTAACATTATATAAATAACTTGTTAATTCTACTTGCAAGTAAAGTAATAAATTATTTACCTGTGCATTCTTGAACGGTCCCATGACAGTGTCACTCTCAGCATCGTACGCAACTTTGGAGTATATATTCATTTCGTCGAAGCATAATACGCAGCACTTTTGGTGTGGTTGAAGTGATTCTCCATAACTCTTCATAACATCAATAACACTTTTCAGAAGGCCTGGTCTACACTTGAAACTTTTTGTCCAGTGACGCAAAGTGGAAATGCTTGGAAGAGGGATTTTCATGTTTTTCCTCATGTAGGTGTAAGCTTTTCTTGACACATGCCTAAGTGCTAATGCACTTACAATATCACTTCTCGACCACAGTTTCGGTCTGCTTTTGTGGCTAAGAAGACATTCGATTTGGTTGGAGGAAAACACTGGTTGAAGAATTTCCCTTACTTTCTTATACACGTTGAAAGCAGATTGCTTTGATTTGTGAAGTTTTACTAACTGTTCCCTCAAACTTTTATTGCTAATTTGTAAATTCTTCACTTTATGTAATAAACGATTGCATTGTTTCTTTACTTTGTTTACTTTTTTAGCACTTTCATCCTGTAGTGTCTGCAGTTTCTTTATATGTTCTTCAGCACATTTTAATTTCTTTGTCAGCGTTTCCAACTCACTATCTTGTTGCAGATTGGATATATTTCCAGTACTCAAAGTCTCTGAATTGTGTGCCATGCAAATTCTTTTGCGAGGAGACAACTCTTCAAGTTTTGCCACTCCTCGCTTTCTAATCTGACGTTTATTGGCACGTCCACTTCGATCAATTATGTCATTTGGCTGTTGCACACTACTACAATTCACCACACAACCAGGCAAATTTAAACTTGGTACAGCGTTTTTATTAAGTTGCGGTCTACAGGCAATGCTCAGCAGTTCTGCTTTTAAGTTCCGTTCGTAATCAGCAGCCAGAAAATGCGATGAGCACACTGTCGCTGTTTTGGTGTTAACAGGATCTAACCTCTTACACTTTGAAACCCATATCTTTCACGTAATCGGATCCTTTGGGAACGAAAAGTAGCTTACACCTACAGTATTTCTTGCGTTGTTCGGGCACAAAGCAACAGCACAATTGCGCGGAATCTTCCTTAAATGTTATTGTTGTTGCAAAAAAAAAATTCTCCACTATCACACAAGCTACAGAAAAAGGAAAAACAAGGCACTTTCACACTCTCTCGCACAAATGCAGATCCTATAACAAGCGGAAAGGTCAGTGACAGAGTCCCCCTGTCCCGTGAGTGACGTCAGGGTTGGGAACGCCCAAGACCTTCTTTTTTCAGCTTCGGGAGGAAAGACTGCGCTACTTTCTCAACTATATATACCGTGCGTTCATTTCGATCTGCAGCCGAGAGATCGGGAGAAGCGTGGCGGGCGGCGCTGACGGAGATGCCGACATTTGCGGCCTGTAATGCCCGCTTATTTTTATAGACATATGCAGACATTTATACAGGGTGGTGCAAAATTCCGTTTACAACGCTTGGGAGGTGATTCGACAAGTAAAAATAAGGAAAAAATGCCATGTGAAAAAATGTCGAAATCGGCACCGTTTTCGAGTGACAGGCGTGCGAAAATCGCCTCACACCATGTTTAAAGCACAATAACTCAAGAAGGAAGAAATATAGCAATGTCGGATTAAAATAATACAAAGAAAATCGTACCTGGCGAATACAATGGTGCAGCAATTGAGGCCCAGTGTAAATTGCGCAAGGGGACTCACAAAGAAAGTGGGGAATCCCCTGATGGAAAATACAGGAAATTTACTACTATTTTCTACATAATGGTGAGATCGGAATGTAGCCAGTAAAAAATGACGACGTATGTCCACATGTCCCACTACTGCTGGGACACCCACACTCGGGAAATAGGAAAATAACTGCAAATCTCCTGTTGCACATTGTTCACATTGCGGTACGAAGAAGAAAAGAAACCAATTTGTCGAATGTCCCACTACTGCTGGGACACCATCCCAAATGGAAAAATATGGGAAAACCAAGAAAAAAGTATTCAATTCCCTAATGTTGACACACTACTTTGCAGTACGAAAAACAAAAGTTAAACAATGACCACATGTCGTCAGGCTGTACATACTACAAGAGAGCTCCCCAAAGAAAGTGGGTAATCCTCGAAAGAATGAAGACGGAGAATGGCGAGAAAACGCACACAATTGCATGTAAAATTTCCAGGCACAGCACATCTTGAAGGGATTATCCTGAGAAGCGCACAACATCCGCACATGCAGATCGACGGTATGTACTACAGCGATCTCCAGCATCTTCACTCGCACCTTTCACTAAAGGACACTATGCGGTGCTGATAGGGGCTCACAAACACTGGCATACTCAGAGACGTTGTTGAAAATGTCCGCCATTGACTTTAAGACAAAGATGGCATCGGCGAAGCATTGATTGTCTGGTACGCGCAAATACCTCTGGCATGTCACCAAATGTCCCAGCAGCGGCACTAACACGAGCAACGAGGTCTTCGGCACTTTCCTCAGGGGTTTCATGCACAAGCCTTTTCATTTCTCCCCCCACACAGAAATCCAGTGGAATGAGGTCGGGGGAGCGAGGTGGCCACGGTAAAGGTCTACCCCTGCCAATCCAACGATAGCCGAAAAAGCGTTGAGTAAGGCCCTGGTTCCCCGGTCAAAGTGCGTGGGGGCGCCGTCGTGTTGAAACCAGATACCTTGTGTACCTGCCAGTGACACGTTTTCCAAAAGTTGAGGTAATACGTCATGTAGAAACACCCGATAATTCCCACCACACAAAGTAGAGGGCAAAATTTACGGGTATATCATGTGGTCACCTACTACGCCACACCACACATTCACTGCGAACCTATGTTGATGATGGAGCACAATGATTGCATGCGGATTGTCC
Source organism: Lepisma saccharinum (assembly GCF_977018435.1). Lineage (NCBI taxonomy): Eukaryota > Metazoa > Arthropoda > Insecta > Zygentoma > Lepismatidae > Lepisma > Lepisma saccharinum. Next base: position 56,323 of record NW_028143454.1, on the reverse strand, counting down.
ATATTCCAGACGTGGCTGTTGTGGCTATTGAACATGTCGTCCATGGTGAACATTGCCTCATCGGTCCACAAAACTCTTGTTGGGAAATCTGGAATGGCAAGAGTTAGTTGCACGTACTATTGGCAGAAATTCATGCGTAGGGGAAAGTCCGTGGGCAGTATGTAGTGCACCTTATGCAATTTGTATGGGTGCAATCCCTTCTCCTGAAGATCGCAGAACACATTGCTATGGTGGGTTTGTCGCGTACGAGCAATGACACGTGTGCCGGTGCCAGGAAGGTCTCATCGCGTCCAAAACGTCCTCTTCAAATTGCAGAGTACGGGGTCTTCCACAATCCCACCTACGGGATAGTAGAGATACAGTTTCACGCAGTCGATCATCAGGTCTTTGAAAGAGTGCATGTGCTGCCAACCGCCTATTGGCAAAACGTTCGTGAAACGAACGCCGTGCTTCACGGTTGTTTCGGTTTGCATCTCCATAAACGAGATGCATATCAGCAAGCTCGTGGGTAGAGTACTCCGCCATTGTCCTGTTCGAGAACCGACCAACAACGGGGGGCACTTTCCCTCCGAGTGACGGATCACAACTACCGTGATTAGCACCCACGTAATGTTACACATGTGTCCACGCAGTTGTTGCAAACCGAGAAAGAACACTGGAATACGTACTCTACGTACAATATTCCTTGGAGCAATACAACCACACACACACGCCAGACTAAACTCCACGCTGCGACACGCAGAACATGCAGGAAGAACAACGGTCGACTACACTCTCTACGTAGTATCCACCAATGCTAATACGTAACAGGTGACCTACACTCCCAGCGCCTCTAGTGGGGCTTTCTGTATCAACCTCAGCGTAATCTGACGACATAGCGTTATTTTCGGGTGAATTTCCTATTTCCCGAGTGTGGGACGGTGTCCCAGCAGTAGTGGGACATGTGGACATACGTCGTCATTTTTTACTGGCTACATTCCGATCTCACCATTATGTAGAAAATAGTAGTAAATTTCCTGTATTTTCCATCAGGGGATTCCCCACTTTCTTTGTGAGTCCCCTTGCGCAATTTACACTGGGCCTCAATTGCTGCACCATTGTATTCGCCAGGTACGACTTTCTTTGTATTATTTTAATCCGACATTGCTATATTTCTTCCTTCTTGAGTTATTGTGCTTTAAACATGGTGTGAGGCGATTTTCGCACGCCTGTCACTCGAAAACGGTGCCGATTTCGACATTTTTTCACATGGCATTTTTTCCTTATTTTTACTTGTCGAATCACCTCCCAAGCGTTGTAAACGGAATTTTGCACCACCCTGTATAAATATTGCAAAACTATCACTAACCTGTGTTATAACACGCAAAAGTTATTCTGTAATTCATCCAAGTTATGCCCTTATATGCGCAAATAAATACGCTTTAGAAACGATGTTAAGAGCCACAGATAATAAAACATTTTAATCATAGTTTTGACCAGTAACGTCCTGCTTAAGTTTATATCCTTGAAAGAGTTTTGTGCCGATGGGGATCGTTTGGAGGTTTTGAATGTGCAACACTGTATCAAGATTACGCTGTAGAAGAAACCGTTAAAAGTCAATAGTGTTCGTGAGCTTCCTTGCAATCCGAAATCTCCGAGCTCGAGTTTTTTGTTCCTTCGCGACTAGATGAAGACAGAGTTGTAAATATAGTGGCGAGCAATGTAAACCAAGAGCGTGTTAATTTCGTACTGTGCGCAAGAGTGTTATTCTTGGTTACTTGCAGTTACTTGTTTGTGTTATTGTAGTGTGTATGTGTGACGTGTCAGTGAGACGATTGGAATGCCAGCCGTAAGATTCACGTTAGAACAAAGATTTTTTTATGTATGACACGTACCTACGTGAAAACAAACTCGTGTCGAGACGTGTGTAGGTAATTTGTACAGAAATTCCCATGCGTTTCAACTCCACACAGAGATACGGTTAGACATCTTGTCCTTAAATTACGAGAAACTGTATCGTTAAATTTTAAAACACCTAAGCAAAAACGACGGATTCTAACCGAAGCAAAACTCGATGATATTGGTGCAGCGTTAGAACGTTCTCCAAACAAACCTCTACGCCGTGTTTCACAAGAGGTGGGCGTGTCAAAATCATCGGCACATACAGTCACTAAGCTACTAAAATTAAAACCATACTCTTATAACACAGGTTAGTGCTCGTTTTGCAATATTTATATAAATGTCTGCATATGTCCATAAAAATAAGCGGGCATTTCAGGCCGCAAATGTTGGCATCTTCGTCAGTGCCGCCCGCCACGCTTCTCCCGATCTCTCGGCTGCAGATCGAAATGGACGCACGGTATACTTACTTTGAGTCCACCTACCGGCAGCGAGAGAACTTCAACTTCCACAGAAAACTGTCTGGCGGGTTCTGCGGAAACATTTACAAATGAAACCCTACCGCTTGCAACTAGTTCAAGCCTTAAAATACACTGATTATGCCTTGCGCGCGTCCTTCTGTGCTGACTTCCTCACATTAATGGAAACAGATGGGTTCTCTGAGAGGTTAATTTACAGTGATGAAGCAACTTTTCACCTTTCAGGGAAAGTGAATAGACACAACGTAAAGATTTGGGGAACTGCTAACCCTCATGAATTTGTGGAAAGATTTATGGGCCCTTTTTCTTCCATGAACGTACTGTGACAGGACTTGTTTTCCTTGATATGCTGCAACTATGGCTCCTTCCACAGCTTGCAGAGGATAGCGCAGATTTCACTCTCAAATTGGATGGTGCCCCTGCGCATTACCATGGCAGCGTTCGGGACCATATCAATGGGGCATTGGAACAACGTTGGAAAGGCCGTGCATCTCCAGTGGATCGACCTCTCCTCCATTGGCCACCTCATTCCCCCGACTTGACCCATGTGATTTCTTCATGTGGGGTTTTGTCAAGGATCATGTTTACTTACCACCACTTCCAACAACATTGGATGACGACCTGCGTGTCCGCATCACAGCAGCCATTGCTGATATTGACCGCAACATGCTACACAAGGTTTGGCAGGAGATAGACTATCGGCTTGATGTGTGCCGTGTTACGCGAAGTGCTCACATAGAACACTTGTGATTTGTTTGAAAAAACTTTGACAGTTTACCTTTCATAGCACATGTCTCACAATAACATTTGTTTATTCTATTTCACAGAATAAATGTCTGAAATCGGGCCCATCATTTTGAATTACCCTGTATATCTATCCGAATCGTAAGTGAAATGATCTGGGGTTTTAGTTTCAGTTCGGCCCGGAATAAAACCTTTCGGTTCACTTTCAGTTCTCGAACTGAAACTGAAATGAAACCAGAATATATCTATCCGAACCACAACTGAAATGATCTGGGGTTGTAGTTTCAGTTCAGCCCGGAATGAAACCTTTCGGTTTACTTTTAGTTCATAAAACTGAAACTGGAATGAAACCGGAGTATATCTATCCGAACCGTAAATGAAATTATCTGGGGTTTCAGTTCAGCCCGGTGTAACGAGTGCACTCACGGTCCCCGAAATGACGTGTTAATCATACCCCGGAACGGGGCCAAACGTCGTTATGTGTACGGGAGACCGGTCGTGACTCTCGGTCCAGGTTTTCAAGTTCGGTACTGAGACGGTCGTTTATTGTCATACTATTGCGAGGCGGAGATTAATACCTTGAAATGTTACACTGTTTTGTTTACCTTTGATATGTAGATTCGAACAATCATAAAACACTAATAGCATAATATCTGGTACCTGAAAAACGTCAAATAACAACACTGACGAACGGTAAAAAAGTGAATATATATTGTAACAACAAAAAGATATTGCAATCAACGACTGTTTACAAAGCCTCCTCACTCTCGCAACATTCACTCTATCTCTCTTTCACACACATGAGGTATTTTTACATGTGAAGTATGGATACAAATCATGGATCTCATTAACATACCATTCCTTTTAATTTTTAAACCTTTATGTGAATTTAGGGCATTTGTCTGGCAGCCCCTGTGCTCTTTTAAATTAACTTAAGTGCCAGCCCTCGGAAAGCGGTTAACTAAGACAATTGGGTCGGCGTGGTTAAATATTTCGTTCGAATGAACGTATGCATCGAGTCGTAAGCACGACATTATACAAGTTTCTCGGACGGGGGCATTACACACAAGCCTCTCTCGTCCAATGAGAACAACTACTCAATTATATAGTGAAGCAAAAACTTAATTGGCTCCAGCTGCCGGAATACACTAATCAATCGTCGGCGCGAGCAAAAATTACCTTAAAAACCACTATGCAACAATTAATACTATTTCACGTGTGACGCTTGCCTGGTTAAGGCAACTAACTAACCCGGTACGTTAATGTGTAAGTTAATGGACGCGCGTGGTAAATATACCCTCGTTAGCGCCTATGTCATGCAAGGGTCACAAACAGCTTCCGACGCTACGTTTCCGTTGGGCAAAGATGTTCCAAACATGTATACCACCAACAGAAAGGTAACGTCATGTTCCGCTAAACGCAGGAATCCGAGGAACTATCGAAAATCACGAAGATTCCGTTCCAATCACTACATTGCTTATTTATGCTGTCAACAGAAATTTTCCTGTTACAAATGTCGATACAAAAAAACTTAATCACAATTAACCCTCTTAATACTAATTGATTAAACAGGCATGCGTAATTCAGTATTCACTCTAATCTTCAAAAGAAGAAAAATGGGGGGGGGGGGGGAGAGAACAGTCAAAAAGGTGTACATGACTTTAACCATTCAAGGACAGTACCCTTGTTCTTATTCAAAAACATATATATGTATATATTGCATTCTTTCAATGTGCTCGATTTAACTCTAACGGGACAGAAGCAAGCAAGAAAAGATAAAAGAAAAAAACTTCAATTTTAACCTCCTTTTTATTTCAACAGTTTTAGATTATCTTGATTTCTTAATAACAACGTTAAAGTTAAATATTATTACATGACCCTCAACCTCTCTTTTTAAGAGGGAAACGATTCTTTACAAAAACGAGTACAAGGAACAAGTCCAATTGAAAATCTACGTTCCCGTAACTGTACCACTTAACAAAAGGCAACACAATGCCGATAACAATCTACGGAGGTGTTCTTCAATAACAATGAATCCTTAACAACTACGTACAATCGTGCATATGCACATTAGATATATATGTATATATATTGTGCATGGCTTTGAGGCTACTGCTTAAGGTATTCTGGGGATATGACTTATTAATAGGTGAAATGGGGAAGAATTACAAAAATGAGCAGTGTCATTTGACGAACGCGATTTAAACCGTTGCTTCCTATCTTTCGACAGGGTCTATAGAGCAATTCCTTGCGTAAAGAAAACAAATTTATTTTCTTTTGTCACAATCGATTATTCAGTCTCCAAAAAGGCATGAGAATAGTCAGCTAATCGCTCTTTCTTTGGGATTGGACTTTTATACGAATTATTGGAGTAAAAATGCCTAACGCTTCGTGTTGGGCGTACTTTGACTTGGTATTATTATCAGTTCCAAAAATGCGTGCATAAATTATTAGAGTTCACTATCCGAAGCACTGTACCAATATACTCGGCACGTTAATTTATATCCAAGAGTCAAAAAGGGGGGGGGGGGGTGTAATGTGTTGGAGAAGAAACTCCAAACAAACAGCTCGCTCAACAATCACAAAAAAGGGGGGTAATTGTACAGTTCAAAAAGGGCACGTCGGTAACAGGATCGAAATCTATAAACGTCCACTATACCTTAATGCAATCCTTCTGATGGTCCTTATCACAATCACAAGCACATGGTCTGGATCACGTAACTGCATTCGTGCGCCTCTTCACGAGTCTAGAAATCGTGGCTTCTAAAAGTTGTATTCCCATCTCACCATTGCAATACGTGGGCGAAGGAATTGCGTGTAGGCAAGGCGATCCTGCTCCGCTGCTAGTCGACTGTATGTAGCTGTTTCGAAGACCGGATGCGAACTGAGCTATTGACGATCGGGAATCGTGCAAGAAAAGGGGGAAGGGGAGAGGAGAGTATAGTTTAGCTTATCTACGACAGATGGCAACACCATCCAAACGCCGTAGCGCTATCGTATTTTGCGGTGGAGAGTTTATTTTCTCCGAAAAAACTCTATTGACGTACCAAAAGGTACGAGTAATATTCCCAAATTGAATATATTATATTTGGAGTGTTACAAACTCCCGGGCCCTGGGAAAAGAAAGAAAAATTGCCCGCAAAATAAAGTAACAAGGAAACAATGGCCTAAACGACCAAGTAGCTTCAAAGTCTTACAAGCCAAGAGTTGCACTTAAATTATGAAAATATGCATAAAACAACCACCCTAATATATATAGTTTAAAAAATGACCATTTTCTCAGCTTTAACGCAAAAATATATGTATGAGCAGAGAAATACAATTAAAATAGAAACACACACCAACAATGTACAATCCCCCAAAATGAACCTGCAGGGAAAAAAATTCCTAAGCGTTTAGATATGATAAATTGAACCAAAACATAATATAAATATCAAGCTCAGAGTATAACACCCAGAATAGTTAGAATAATATTAATAGTGGCAAAAAGAAATTCATCAAGGTATAAGAACATACCGGTTGATAATGCCTGCATAAATATCAACAAAGATGATATATCAAAGTTCACAAGACACATAAATTAACCTTGAACTCCATATTGGCCATCCCGGATCCAATATTGCAAAGATATCATTCATAGGCAAAAATTATCAATTTCATCACATTTAGATCAAATAGCAAAAAAGATAGCAAAAATGTTTTCAAACTGGGCGACGCCTGAACACAGAATCACTACCAGGCAAAGGCCTACACACAAAAATTACCAATTTCATCACATTTAGATCAAATAGCAAAACAGATGGCAAAAATGTTTTCAAACTGAGCGACGCCAGAACACAGAATCACTACCAGGCAAAGGCCTACATATTAATTAAAGCGATGCGCAACACTGCGAAATGTTCCGAGGCGTAGTACACACTCGTCGCAAGATGGTCACACTAGCAAGGATGCAACAGAAGTCTCCCATGGCGTAATTGTAGTATAGAAGTAGTCTCGTGAAAATATGAAAAAAAAGGAAAGGAATCAAATCAAGAATAATAAAGGTAGAAGTTAGAAAGAGAAACAGGAAAGTTAAGACTACAACCTACAGAAGGAAGGAAGAGAAGGAAGTAGCATCATTACAGAGCGCATGCATTACAAATATTTGTGATTAACCAAAATACCCAAACTATAGACAATAAGAATTTTACATAATATCACTCCATAAACATTGTATTGAAAACCAGACACATTTATATGGATAATACACTTAATAACAATAATGCATATAAAAATTACCATAATACCCTTACTTCTAAGACACTTCTTATGTTGGCAATTTAAATAATTGAGAAAAAAAAACAAAAAGGTTGATACATAAGTAGGTCTAGGGGGCAGCAGAATTATGTAGTGTCTGACCCACCTGTGTATGTGCCGAAACCACAGGTGACACAGTGTTCGAACGTTAATTTATATCCAAGAGACGTGGAGAGGGAATGACCTCTCCGGCGGCAATAAGAACAATAAGGGCCAGCATCCCTATTTGGTGAAAAAAGGGGTTGGGGCGCACGCGCCACAAGATTAAAGGACTGTCTCCAAGAAGCAGATTTATTCGTTTCGATAGAAAACACCTCCTTAGCATAGGCGAAAAGTTCTGCCAAAGATTGGGGGTGGCCGCGGAGCAAAAGACATCCCATTGAGATGTGGTTGAGATGGAGAAGAATGGTTTGTAATAAAGTTGGTTCATCCCAAACTAAAGCCAAAGCGGACGCCGAATTGACGACGTCCGTGACGAAGGGGTATAGATTTTCGTCTATTCGTTGGAGACTAGTCACGTGTTGGTTAACTAAAATAAGATAGTGATGGTTCGGAACAAGACTGTTCCATATGTTCGACTTTAAATCCCCCCAAGGTATGGACTGAGACAACGCCTCCAACCACGTGGTCTCGAGGAAACCTGATGTACGGCGGATGGCATTATGTAAAATCCATTCAAGGGGAACAAGACCATTTCCAATAAGGCGCTGTAACGCAGCCATAAACAGAAAAAGCCGAGGAGGGTCCATACCGTCACATATTGGTAAGGCATCAATTGCCCTATTGAGGTTTTTAATTTTTATCGTCTCCAAGGGAGAATGGGACGTCACTAATGATGTCGGGGCCTGAGACGTACCCGAAGAAACAGGATGAACAGAAGGAGGGGGGGTTGGGGGTGGTGTGGATGTCCGAAATGGCATAGCCGTTGAAGAACGAACCGGTAAATCAGGACACCTATAAAGTGGCGGATTAGGCCACGAAAAATGGGGGGGTGGAGGAGCTGAAGGCACGGAAGAAGTAGTTCCTGGAAGAAAAGGCGCAACAGGAAATAACAATGTGGTTTGGCAACCAGCGTCAAAAACCTTTATTTCATCTGGAGGTGCCATCATAGGAAAAAATCGGTGCGAAAAAACGCCGCAGGAATTTACCAAAAGAATCGTCACAGGATGGAAAAGAAAAAACAAAAATTTAGCTAGGGAAAAAAATTTTGGGAGGGGGTTGTGTAAAAATTTCTTCTTTCTGCAAAGTTACTTGAAAAAGGTAAAGTAAATCACTAAACCTGCTCTGGTACCAAAACTTTGTGACGCTTGCCTGGTTAAGGCAACTAACTAACCCGGTACGTTAATGTGTAAGTTAATGGAAGCGCGTGGTAAATATACCCTCGTTAGCGCCTATGTCATGCAAGGGTCAAAAACAGCTTCCGACGCTACGTTTCCGTTGGGCAAAGATGTTCCAAACATGTATACCACCAACAGAAAGGTAACGTCATGTTCCGCTAAACGCAGGAATCCGAGGAACTATCGAAAATCACGAAGATTCCGTTCCAATCACTACATTGCTTATTTATGCTGTCAACAGAAATTTTCCTGTTACAAATGTCGATACAAAAAAACTTAATCACAATTAACCCTCTTAATACTAATTGATTAAACAGGCATGCGTAATTCAGTATTCACTCTAATCTTCAAAAGAAGAAAAATGGGGGGGGGGGGAGAGAACAGTCAAAAAGGTGTACATGACTTTAACCATTCAAGGACAGTACCCTTGTTCTTATTCAAAAACATATATATGTATATATTGCATTCTTTCAATGTGCTCGATTTAACTCTAACGGGACAGAAGCAAGCAAGAAAAGATAAAAGAAAAAAACTTCAATTTTAACCTCCTTTTTATTTCAACAGTTTTAGATTATCTTGATTTCTTAATAACAACGTTAAAGTTAAATATTATTACATGACCCTCAACCTCTCTTTTTAAGAGGGAAACGATTCTTTACAAAAACGAGTACAAGGAACAAGTCCAATTGAAAATCTACGTTCCCGTAACTGTACCACTTAACAAAAGGCAACACAATGCCGATAACAATCTACGGAGGTGTTCTTCAATAACAATGAATCCTTAACAACTACGTACAATCGTGCATATGCACATTAGATATATATGTATATATATTGTGCATGGCTTTGAGGCTACTGCTTAAGGTATTCTGGGGATATGACTTATTAATAGGGGAAATGGGGAAGAATTACAAAAATGAGCAGTGTCATTTGACGAACGCGATTTAAACCGTTGCTTCCTATCTTTCGACAGGGTCTATAGAGCAATTCCTTGCGTAAAGAAAACAAATTTATTTTCTTTTGTCACAATCGATTATTCAGTCTCCAAAAAGGCATGAGAATAGTCAGCTAATCGCTCTTTCTTTGGGATTGGACTTTTATACGAATTATTGGAGTAAAAATGCCTAACGCTTCGTGTTGGGCGTACTTTGACTTGGTATTATTATCAGTTCCAAAAATGCGTGCATAAATTATTAGAGTTCACTATCCGAAGCACTGTACCAATATACTCGGCACGTTAATTTATATCCAAGAGTCAAAAAGGGGGGGGGTGTAATGTGTTGGAGAAGAAACTCCAAACAAACAGCTCGCTCAACAATCACAAAAAAGGGGGGTAATTGTACAGTTCAAAAAGGGCACGTCGGTAACAGGATCGAAATCTATAAACGTCCACTATACCTTAATGCAATCCTTCTGATGGTCCTTATCACAATCACAAGCACATGGTCTGGATCACGTAACTGCATTCGTGCGCCTCTTCACGAGTCTAGAAATCGTGGCTTCTAAAAGTTGTATTCCCATCTCACCATTGCAATACGTGGGCGAAGGAATTGCGTGTAGGCAAGGCGATCCTGCTCCGCTGCTAGTCGACTGTATGTAGCTGTTTCGAAGACCGGATGCGAACTGAGCTATTGACGATCGGGAATCGTGCAAGAAAAGGGGGAAGGGGAGAGGAGAGTATAGTTTAGCTTATCTACGACAGATGGCAACACCATCCAAACGCCGTAGCGCTATCGTATTTTGCGGTGGAGAGTTTATTTTCTCCGAAAAAACTCTATTGACGTACCAAAAGGTACGAGTAATATTCCCAAATTGAATATATTATATTTGGAGTGTTACAAACTCCCGGGCCCTGGGAAAAGAAAGAAAAATTGCCCGCAAAATAAAGTAACAAGGAAACAATGGCCTAAACGACCAAGTAGCTTCAAAGTCTTACAAGCCAAGAGTTGCACTTAAATTATGAAAATATGCATAAAACAACCACCCTAATATATATAGTTTAAAAAATGACCATTTTCTCAGCTTTAACGCAAAAATATATGTATGAGCAGAGAAATACAATTAAAATAGAAACACACACCAACAATGTACAATCCCCCAAAATGAACCTGCAGGGAAAAAAATTCCTAAGCGTTTAGATATGATAAATTGAACCAAAACATAATATAAATATCAAGCTCAGAGTATAACACCCAGAATAGTTAGAATAATATTAATAGTGGCAAAAAGAAATTCATCAAGGTATAAGAACATACCGGTTGATAATGCCTGCATAAATATCAACAAAGATGATATATCAAAGTTCACAAGACACATAAATTAACCTTGAACTCCATATTGGCCATCCCGGATCCAATATTGCAAAGATATCATTCATAGGCAAAAATTATCAATTTCATCACATTTAGATCAAATAGCAAAAAAGATAGCAAAAATGTTTTCAAACTGGGCGACGCCTGAACACAGAATCACTACCAGGCAAAGGCCTACACACAAAAATTACCAATTTCATCACATTTAGATCAAATAGCAAAACAGATGGCAAAAATGTTTTCAAACTGAGCGACGCCAGAACACAGAATCACTACCAGGCAAAGGCCTACATATTAATTAAAGCGATGCGCAACACTGCGAAATGTTCCGAGGCGTAGTACACACTCGTCGCAAGATGGTCACACTAGCAAGGATGCAACAGAAGTCTCCCATGGCGTAATTGTAGTATAGAAGTAGTCTCGTGAAAATATGAAAAAAAAGGAAAGGAATCAAATCAAGAATAATAAAGGTAGAAGTTAGAAAGAGAAACAGGAAAGTTAAGACTACAACCTACAGAAGGAAGGAAGAGAAGGAAGTAGCATCATTACAGAGCGCATGCATTACAAATATTTGTGATTAACCAAAATACCCAAACTATAGACAATAAGAATTTTACATAATATCACTCCATAAACATTGTATTGAAAACCAGACACATTTATATGGATAATACACTTAATAACAATAATGCATATAAAAATTACCATAATACCCTTACTTCTAAGACACTTCTTATGTTGGCAATTTAAATAATTGAGAAAAAAAAACAAAAAGGTTGATACATAAGTAGGTCTAGGGGGCAGCAGAATTATGTAGTGTCTGACCCACCTGTGTATGTGCCGAAACCACAGGTGACACAGTGTTCGAACGTTAATTTATATCCAAGAGACGTGGAGAGGGAATGACCTCTCCGGCGGCAATAAGAACAATAAGGGCCAGCATCCCTATTTGGTGAAAAAAGGGGTTGGGGCGCACGCGCCACAAGATTAAAGGACTGTCTCCAAGAAGCAGATTTATTCGTTTCGATAGAAAACACCTCCTTAGCATAGGCGAAAAGTTCTGCCAAAGATTGGGGGTGGCCGCGGAGCAAAAGACATCCCATTGAGATGTGGTTGAGATGGAGAAGAATGGTTTGTAATAAAGTTGGTTCATCCCAAACTAAAGCCAAAGCGGACGCCGAATTGACGACGTCCGTGACGAAGGGGTATAGATTTTCGTCTATTCGTTGGAGACTAGTCACGTGTTGGTTAACTAAAATAAGATAGTGATGGTTCGGAACAAGACTGTTCCATATGTTCGACTTTAAATCCCCCCAAGGTATGGACTGAGACAACGCCTCCAACCACGTGGTCTCGAGGAAACCTGATGTACGGCGGATGGCATTATGTAAAATCCATTCAAGGGGAACAAGACCATTTCCAATAAGGCGCTGTAACGCAGCCATAAACAGAAAAAGCCGAGGAGGGTCCATACCGTCACATATTGGTAAGGCATCAATTGCCCTATTGAGGTTTTTAATTTTTATCGTCTCCAAGGGAGAATGGGACGTCACTAATGATGTCGGGGCCTGAGACGTACCCGAAGAAACAGGATGAACAGAAGGAGGGGGGGTTGGGGGTGGTGTGGATGTCCGAAATGGCATAGCCGTTGAAGAACGAACCGGTAAATCAGGACACCTATAAAGTGGCGGATTAGGCCACGAAAAATGGGGGGGTGGAGGAGCTGAAGGCACGGAAGAAGTAGTTCCTGGAAGAAAAGGCGCAACAGGAAATAACAATGTGGTTTGGCAACCAGCGTCAAAAACCTTTATTTCATCTGGAGGTGCCATCATAGGAAAAAATCGGTGCGAAAAAACGCCGCAGGAATTTACCAAAAGAATCGTCACAGGATGGAAAAGAAAAAACAAAAATTTAGCTAGGGAAAAAAATTTTGGGAGGGGGTTGTGTAAAAATTTCTTCTTTCTGCAAAGTTACTTGAAAAAGGTAAAGTAAATCACTAAACCTGCTCTGGTACCAAAACTTTGTGACGCTTGCCTGGTTAAGGCAACTAACTAACCCGGTACGTTAATGTGTAAGTTAATGGAAGCGCGTGGTAAATATACCCTCGTTAGCGCCTATGTCATGCAAGGGTCAAAAACAGCTTCCGACGCTACGTTTCCGTTGGGCAAAGATGTTCCAAACATGTATACCACCAACAGAAAGGTAACGTCATGTTCCGCTAAACGCAGGAATCCGAGGAACTATCGAAAATCACGAAGATTCCGTTCCAATCACTACATTGCTTATTTATGCTGTCAACAGAAATTTTCCTGTTACAAATGTCGATACAAAAAAACTTAATCACAATTAACCCTCTTAATACTAATTGATTAAACAGGCATGCGTAATTCAGTATTCACTCTAATCTTCAAAAGAAGAAAAATGGGGGGGGGGGAGAGAACAGTCAAAAAGGTGTACATGACTTTAACCATTCAAGGACAGTACCCTTGTTCTTATTCAAAAACATATATATGTATATATTGCATTCTTTCAATGTGCTCGATTTAACTCTAACGGGACAGAAGCAAGCAAGAAAAGATAAAAAAAAAAACTTCAATTTTAACCTCCTTTTTATTTCAACAGTTTTAGATTATCTTGATTTCTTAATAACAACGTTAAAGTTAAATATTATTACATGACCCTCAACCTCTCTTTTTAAGAGGGAAACTATTCTTTACAAAAACGAGTACAAGGAACAAGTCCAATTGAAAATCTACGTTCCCGTAACTGTACTACTTAACAAAAGGCAACACAATGCCGGTAACAATCTACGGAGGTGTTCTTCAATAACAATGAATCCTTAACAACTACGTACAATCGTGCATATGCACATTAGATATATATGTATATATATTGTGCATGGCTTTGAGGCTACTGCTTAAGGTATTCTGGGGATATGACTTATTAATAGGTGAAATGGGGAAGAATTACAAAAATGAGCAGTGTCATTTGACGAACGCGATTTAAACCGTTGCTTCCTATCTTTCGACAGGGTCTATAGAGCAATTCCTTGCGTAAAGAAAACAAATTTATTTTCTTTTGTCACAATCGATTATTCAGTCTCCAAAAAGGCATGAGAATAGTCAGCTAATCGCTCTTTCTTTGGGATTGGACTTTTATACGAATTATTGGAGTAAAAATGCCTAACGCTTCGTGTTGGGCGTACTTTGACTTGGTATTATTATCAGTTCCAAAAATGCGTGCATAAATTATTAGAGTTCACTATCCGAAGCACTGTACCAATATACTCGGCACGTTAATTTATATCCAAGAGTCAAAAAGGGGTGGGGTGTAATGTGTTGGAGAAGAAATTCCAAACAAACAGCTCGCTCAACAATCACAAAAAAGGGGGGTAATTGTACAGTTCAAAAGGGCACGTCGGTAACAGGATCGAAATCTATAAACGTCCACTATACCTTAATGCAATCCTTCTGATGGTCCTTATCACAATCACAAGCACATGGTCTGGATCACGTAACTGCATTTGTGCGCCTCTTCACGAGTCTAGAAATCGTGGCTTCTAAAAGTTGTATTCCCATCTCACCATTGCAATACGTGGGCGAAGGAATTGCGTGTAGGCAAGGCGATCCTGCTCCGCTGCTAGTCGACTGTATGTAGCTGTTTCGAAGACCGGATGCGAACTGAGCTATTGACGATCGGGAATCGTGCAAGAAAAGGGGGAAGGGGAGAGGAGAGTATAGTTTAGCTTATCTACGACAGATGGCAACACCATCCAAACGCCGTAGCGCTATCGTATTTTGCGGTGGAGAGTTTATTTTCTCCGAAAAAACTCTATTGACGTACCAAGAGGTACGAGTAATATTCTCAAATTGAATATATTATATTTGGAATGTTACACACGCACACGACCTTGCAATAAAATTTACGCCTTCCACAATTAAAAAGGACTCATCAGTCAAGCATTGACAAGTTAAATGGCGCGACGGGGCGGTCGGTTACACAAGAAATGGAGCACACTTTGACAATTTACACTAAATATTAAAGAAATGAAATGGAGCTTCTAACGCTGAATGCAGACAATTAAATTAGAACATCTGAACATTAAATAACCCTTTTTTACTACAATACCAAAAATTGTCAAACGCGGGGGGTTAGGTTCGGGGTTTCCTGAGTAACTTTGCGAATAAGTGAGACTTCGGCGTTAACTGTACGGTGTTGATACTAACGACGCACGTTTACATGTACATGAGACCCTCTGAAGTATACTGTACCAGACTCTGCTACATGGCGTGGTCATTCATCTCTCCTGGACGCGGGACTTGCACACGGTTCCTTTGTGGCGAAATTGTCCTCCGAGGTCGATCGCGACGAAGAATAATTGCGACGATATGGTGTACTTGCACCTCCTCAGAACTTCGGGCGTTCCTCTTGTCACTAGCGTCGGGTGTACGTGGTCACGCGCCGGTTCGGAATCTCTCTGGTGACGGGCTTCGATTCGGCGTCGTTCTGGAAGCGTCGTTCTGGAGTCGTCCTTCAATCTCTCCCTCTGGCTTCGATCGGCGTCGTTCTGGAGTCGTCCTTCAATCTCTCTCTCTGGTGACGGGCTTCGATCGGCGTCGTTCTGAAAACGTCCTTCGGGCTTTGGGCAGTGTTTGGCTTTGGCGTCGTCTGGCTGGCTTCTGCATCGTTGCGGGTGCCGGGGAAGCGACGGCCCCTCCTTCTCTATCTTATTTAGCCCTCCATCCTTATGTAGTCCACGCTTGGCAAAAACAAATCACCGCGTAATCTTCACCAAAATAAGGCGCACACTGGTAACTCTCTTTCTGCAAGTCGCTCACAGTACGTAAGGAAACAAAGTTCACGGACACAAAGCAATGATCACGCGAGAGTGTAGCGCGGAGATGCTCTCTCTATGAAATCCGGGTAAAAAGTGTGTCTGGGATGGTAGCACCGTATATTTATAAGAGAATCAAATTCGTCCGTTGAAACCCACGCTCAGGTAGCTTGGCTTCGCTTTTGGAGGAGATGCGAATGACCTGTGTCCATTGTCTTGAAACTCGGTCACCGAGGCGTCTTCGATACTTGCAGGCTTGGGGTCCAGCTGATATATCTGGTCATCCGTGAACATGGGTTAGCCCGCCCGCTGCGACTCAAGCCTGGTAGCGACGAAAATAATCTTTCCTTATCTTCGCGTTGGTGCAAATATGTCATGTTCTAAGCGGCGGCTGTCACTCAGGAAAGACCCGGCTCCAACTCCCGACGTCTGGCTCGGATACAAGTTTATCCACAAAAGAAAATACCTCACACTTTTATATTTGAACATAAATGAATCCATAAACAAAAATAATTTATATCGAACTGCGTTTTACATGTCACTAGATACCGTGACATCTCGCCCTCCTTCCGATCAAAAAATTCTGTAGGCGAATAAACTTTTTTACTACTCTGGGGCATGAAATTTTGACTACAAATTTTTTAACACCCTGTACAAGAAAAGTCAACCAGTTCAATAACACAACACATGATATAAATGATACCTCCAATTTACATAATAAATATACATTTTATACACTCTGGGTATGGCGCAATGTTATCTTACTAAAATGGCGCAATGTCGCTTAACCATGTTTCGCCATCCAATTCCTCCCTTCGGCGCTGACGACCTGGCGGCCCCGGCTGTGGAGATGTGTTGCTGGGATTCGGCCCGTTCGCGTTTCGCGTCCGGCTCCTTTGAACCCTTGGCGGGCTGCGCCTTGCGTTCTCGTTGTCCGAACGCGGGTTCTCCGGTATACTGTTGGGATGACGTTGATAATAACCATTGTTCACTCGACCGTTGTAAAAGTTGCTGTTGTCGCTGTTGCCATGGTGACCCGGCGACCTATGAGTCTGACCACCTCGACGTCTCTGTCCCCGATACTGGCGTCTCTGTCGTGGCGAAGGCGGATCATCCCGAAACTGGCGAACTTCGGCTCCTGGAGCGCGTTGCTGCCCATCGTACCTCATCTGGACGAAATGGACGCGTGGGTGCTTATTTCCTCGGCTTCCTTCATCCTCCGGTCGTCTCCTTTTGTTCCATCTGTCACTCCACGTCCTCTCGCGTTCCTCTTCGCACTGGTTTAGGTTCTCGAGCGTGAGGGACATGGCTTCTGCGTCGAAAACGCACGCCCCGTTGAGATGCCGTCTTATCTCTTGCGGGTAATGATAAATCAGGGCCGCAATTATCTCCGACGTGGTCATCTGTGGCTGGAGAGCTTGGAACTCATTGAACTTACGCCAGAAATATTGCGAAAAAGTAAGTCACCCGTTCCTGTCGTACCTCTCGTTCCTCAGCTGGATGAGCATCCTTTCCACTTGCATGGGGCGCTGAAAGTGTGTCAAGAACGCTTCCCTAAACGCCGAGTATGAATGAAAGTGTCTTTCATTCAGATCCAGCCAGTTCCTTGCCCGATCTTGCATTAGGCCTTTCAGCACGAGTAATCGCTCCCCATCCGCAAGTCCCAACTCCCGGGCTGTTGCTTCGAATTCCTCGATGAAGGCAGACGGCAATATCCTGTCGGCCCCGGAGAACTTCTTGAAATGTTTTTTATATTCAGGCGGGAACAGAGCTCTTCTCGTTGGTGCTGGTTCAGACCGTATATCTTCCCGGCTTGAAGTTTGGGCTTCGAACGGTCGCGGCGATGGAAGATGTAGTCCAGGTTCCACTTCGCTTCCCCCGTTGACAAGTGTAGTCGGTCTTGCGTCACTCGCGCGCCTTGAAGACGAGGGGACCGCAGCTGGCTGCGATGACGTCATGGCTGCCGGCTCTCGCGATGATCCGGGAACGTCGGCTACGTTCAGTCGTTGCAGTGTCTCTTCTATTTCCTTTATCTTCTCGGAATTCCCTTCCGCTAGGCTCGCTGCTCGTCGTACCTGTCGCTCGAGGGCATCGTTGCTCCGATTACAGGCTGACTCCAGCTGTGCACATTGTTGGCCGATGTGTTGCAAAGCTCCTTCCTGCTCACTTACGCTCTGCGCCAGTGTTGCCACCTTGGCTTCCTGTTCATTGAGGCGAGCGTCGGTCCTGGCGATCCTGGATTCGATTCGAGCCTCGGATTCTTGGATCGTCTGAAGGAGTTGTTGCGTTATTTCTTCTCCGGAGGCGCGAACCGTCCCTTGGAGGCGTTCTTCCATCCCTCGTGCGTCGGTCTGCATCCTGGTTTCCAACCCCTGGATGTTGGTTTGCACTCCTTGCATTTCAGCCTGCAATCCCTGGATGTTGGTCCGCATCTCGGTCTGCATTCCCTGGATGTTGGTCCGCATCTCGGTCTGCATTCCCTGGAGCATCTGGAGAACCAGCTGAAATTGGTTGGCACCACTGCCACTTCCTTCGTCATCTTGTTCCTTGCTGTGGTCGCTGTCCGCACGTGACGATCTACCCCCTTGGGCACTTGGTATCTCCCTTTCCATTTCCAACGGGCCCTTGCACTGGGGACAAACCGGTCTGGCCCCCTCGCTGTCGATTTCGAAATCAGCAAATTCCTTTCCACAAGCCTCGCAAACCATCATGACGTCACTCTTTTTCAAACAGTCTATACGACGATTTCTTAATCTCATGGAGGCCTTTCCCTAATTATCTGCTCAATCTTCTGTCGCACTTAGGAACAGTTACGCAAACTTACGCGAGCTCACACAAAATGTGAATTACAAATCGATACATAAAAAGAAAAAGGAGGTCCGTCGGGAATCCCTTATCCCGCAACTCAGCCTGAAGCCATAAATTACGCCAAAAACCAAAAATACACAAAAAGTACATAAAAAATGCCCTATGCAGCTGCCCTTGCTGCTTTCGCCGAAAAAATATCTGCCCTATTGTTACCAATTACGCCCAATAACGTGTCCTTACACGTGAACCTACGACAAATACATGAAAATAACCCTCGAAATTACAAAACGAAAAACACACAAATAACCAGGAACCTAACACAAGAATTTTATGCGTGACGTATACAACAATGAAATTTCTACCGCTCTCGCAACCTGGTTTTCCTGGAAAGGAATGACAAAAGTTGCCGTCCCTGTTCGGGCGCCAAATGTAACGAGTGCACTCACGGTCCCCGAAATGACGTGTTAATCATACCCCGGAACGGGGCCAAACGTCGTTATGTGTACGGGAGACCGGTCGTGACTCTCGGTCCAGGTTTTCAAGTTCGGTACTGAGACGGTCGTTTATTGTCATACTATTGCGAGGCGGAGATTAATACCTTGAAATGTTACACTGTTTTGTTTACCTTTGATATGTAGATTCGAACAATCATAAAACACTAATAGCATAATATCTGGTACCGGAAAAACGTCAAATAACAACACTGACGAACGGTAAAAAAGTGAATATACCGTGCGTCCATTTCGATCTGCAGCCGAGAGATCGGGAGAAGCGTGGCGGGCGGCGCTGACGGAGATGCCGACATTTGCGGCCTGAAATGCCCGCTTATTTTTATGGACATATGCAGACATTTATATAAATATTGCAAAACGAGCACTAACCTGTGTTATAAGAGTATGGTTTTAATTTTAGTAGCTTAGTGGCTGTATGTGCTGATGATTTTGACACTCCCATCTCCTGTGAAACACGGCGTAGAGGTTTGTTTGGATAACTTTCTAACGCTGCCCCAATTTCATCGAGTTCATCGAGGAAGCTCACGAAAACCATTGACTTTTAATGGTTTCGTCGGCAGCGTAATCTTGATACAGTGTTGCACATTCGAAACCTCCAAACGATCCCCATCGACACAAAACTCTTTCAAGGATATAAACTTAAGCAGGACGTTGCTGGTCAAAACTATGATTAAAATGTTTTATTATCTGTGACTCTTATCGTCACTTCTAAAGCGTATTTTTTTGTGTATATAATTGCAGAACTTGGATGAATTACAGATGATGAATTATAACCCAGGTTAGTGCTCGTTTTGCAATATTTATATAAATGTCTGGATATGTCCGTAAAAATAAGCGAGCATTACAGGCCGCAAATGTCGGCATCTCCGCCAGCGCCGCCCGCCACGCTTCTCCCGATCTCTCGGCTGCAGATCGAAATGGACGCACGGTATATTGTAACAACAAAAAAATATTGCAATCAACGACTGTTTACAAAGCCTCCTCACTCTCACAACATTCACTCTATCTCTCTTTCACACACATGAGGTATTTTTACATGTGAAGTATGGATACAAATCATGGATCTCATTAACATACCATTCCTTTTAATTTTTAAACCTTTATGTGAATTTAGGGCATTTGTCTGCCAGCCCCTGTGCTCTTTTAAATTAACTTAAGTGCCAGCCCTCGGAAAGCGGTTAACTAAGACAATTGGGTCGGCGTGGTTAAATATTTCGTTCGAATGAACGTATGCATCGAGTCGTAAGCACGACATTATACAAGTTTCTTTCAATGTGCTCGATTTAACTCTAACGGGACAGAAGCAAGCAAGAAAAGATAAAGAAAAAAAAAACTTCAATTTTAACCTCCTTTTTATTTCAACAGTTTTAGATTATCTTGATTTCTTAATAACAACGTTAAAGTTAAATATTATTACATGACCCTCAACCTCTCTTTTTAAGAGGGAAACGATTCTTTACAAAAACTAGTACAAGGAACAAGTCCAATTGAAAATCTACGTTCCCGTAACTGTACTACTTAACAAAAGGCAACACAATGCCGGTAACAATCTACGGAGGTGTTCTTCAATAACAATGAATCCTTAACAACTACGTACAATCGTGCATATGCACATTAGATATATATGTATATATATTGTGCATGGCTTTGAGGCTACTGCTTAAGGTATTCTGGGGATATGACTTATTAATAGGTGAAATGGGGAAGAATTACAAAAATGAGCAGTGTCATTTGACGAACGCGATTTAAACCGTTGCTTCCTATCTTTCGACAGGGTCTATAGAGCAATTCCTTGCGTAAAGAAAACAAATTTATTTTCTTTTGTCACAATCGATTATTCAGTCTCCAAAAAGGCATGAGAATAGTCAGCTAATCGCTCTTTCTTTGGGATTGGACTTTTATACGAATTATTGGAGTAAAAATGCCTAACGCTTCGTGTTGGGCGTACTTTGACTTGGTATTATTATCAGTTCCAAAAATGCGTGCATAAATTATTAGAGTTCACTATCCGAAGCACTGTACCAATATACTCGGCACGTTAATTTATATCCAAGAGTCAAAAAGGGGGGGGTGTAATGTGTTGGAGAAGAAACTCCAAACAAACAGCTCGCTCAACAATCACAAAAAAGGGGGGTAATTGTACAGTTCAAAAGGGCACGTCGGTAACAGGATCGAAATCTATAAACGTCCACTATACCTTAATGCAATCCTTCTGATGGTCCTTATCACAATCACAAGCACATGGTCTGGATCACGTAACTGCATTTGTGCGCCTCTTCACGAGTCTAGAAATCGTGGCTTCTAAAAGTTGTATTCCCATCTCACCATTGCAATACGTGGGCGAAGGAATTGCGTGTAGGCAAGGCGATCCTGCTCCGCTGCTAGTCGACTGTATGTAGCTGTTTCGAAGACCGGATGCGAACTGAGCTATTGACGATCGGGAATCGTGCAAGAAAAGGGGGAAGGGGAGAGGAGAGTATAGTTTAGCTTATCTACGACAGATGGCAACACCATCCAAACGCCGTAGCGCTATCGTATTTTGCGGTGGAGAGTTTATTTTCTCCGAAAAAACTCTATTGACGTACCAAGAGGTACGAGTAATATTCTCAAATTGAATATATTATATTTGGAATGTTACACACGCACACGACCTTGCAATAAAATTTACGCCTTCCACAATTAAAAAGGACTCATCAGTCAAGCATTGACAAGTTAAATGGCGCGACGGGGCGGTCGGTTACACAAGAAATGGAGCACACTTTGACAATTTACACTAAATATTAAAGAAATGAAATGGAGCTTCTAACGCTGAATGCAGACAATTAAATTAGAACATCTGAACATTAAATAACCCTTTTTTACTACAATACCAAAAATTGTCAAACGCGGGGGGTTAGGTTCGGGGTTTCCTGAGTAACTTTGCGAATAAGTGAGACTTCGGCGTTAACTGTACGGTGTTGATACTAACGACGCACGTTTACATGTACATGAGACCCTCTGAAGTATACTGTACCAGACTCTGCTACATGGCGTGGTCATTCATCTCTCCTGGACGCGGGACTTGCACACGGTTCCTTTGTGGCGAAATTGTCCTCCGAGGTCGATCGCGACGAAGAATAATTGCGACGATATGGTGTACTTGCACCTCCTCAGAACTTCGGGCGTTCCTCTTGTCACTAGCGTCGGGTGTACGTGGTCACGCGCCGGTTCGGAATCTCTCTGGTGACGGGCTTCGATTCGGCGTCGTTCTGGAAGCGTCGTTCTGGAGTCGTCCTTCAATCTCTCCCTCTGGCTTCGATCGGCGTCGTTCTGGAGTCGTCCTTCAATCTCTCTCTCTGGTGACGGGCTTCGATCGGCGTCGTTCTGAAAACGTCCTTCGGGCTTTGGGCAGTGTTTGGTTTTGGCGTCGTCTGGCTGGCTTCTGCATCGTTGCGGGTGCCGGAGAAGCGACGGCCCCTCCTTCTCTATCTTATTTAGCCCTCCATCCTTATGTAGTCCACGCTTGGCAAAAACAAATCACCGCGTAATCTTCACCAAAATAAGGCGCACACTGGTAACTCTCTTTCTGCAAGTCGCTCACAGTACGTAAGGAAACAAAGTTCACGGACACAAAGCAATGATCACGCGAGAGTGTAGCGCGGAGATGCTCTCTCTATGAAATCCGGGTAAAAAGTGTGTCTGGGATGGTAGCACCGTATATTTATAAGAGAATCAAATTCGTCCGTTGAAACCCACGCTCAGGTAGCTTGGCTTCGCTTTTGGAGGAGATGCGAATGACCTGTGTCCATTGTCTTGAAACTCGGTCACCGAGGCGTCTTCGATACTTGCAGGCTTGGGGTCCAGCTGATATATCTGGTCATCCGTGAACATGGGTTAGCCCGCCCGCTGCGACTCAAGCCTGGTAGCGACGAAAATAATCTTTCCTTATCTTCGCGTTGGTGCAAATATGTCATGTTCTAAGCGGCGGCTGTCACTCAGGAAAGACCCGGCTCCAACTCCCGACGTCTGGCTCGGATACAAGTTTATCCACAAAAGAAAATACCTCACACTTTTATATTTGAACATAAATGAATCCATAAACAAAAATAATTTATATCGAACTGCGTTTTACATGTCACTAGATACCGTGACACCGGAATGAAAACTTTCCATTCACTTTCAGTTCTCGAACTGGAACTGGAATGAAACAGGAGCATATCTATCCGAACCGTAACTAGTATGATCTGAGGTTGTACTTCTAGTTCGACCCGGAATGAAACCCTTCTGTTCCTTTTCAGTTCTCGAACTAAAATTGGAACGAAACAGGAGCATATCTATCCGAACCGTAACTAGTATGATCTGAGGTTGTACTTCTAGTTCGACCCGGAATGAAACCCTTCTGTTCATTTTCAGTTCTCGAACTAAAATTGGAACGAAACCGGAGTATATCTATCCGAACTGTAATTGGATGGTCTGAACTTTCACTTCCAGTTTGGCCCGGAATGAAAGTTTTCAGTTCAGTTCTCGAACTTAAACCGTTTCCAGACCCTAATGTTAAGGATCTGGGTGCGTTTTGCTATGTTTGAGATCGAGAAAAATACTGAGCAACTTTTACATTTTCTTCATTTAAGAACTGTATCTCACATTGTACTGACAATTGTACTTTATCTGTAATTATCTGTGAAATGAAAACGAAAAGTTTATATGAATCCGCCGCGCCACTTTTACCTCAGTTGATTCAGTTCAAAATGGCATCAAACAATGGGATGAAAATTAACTGTGAAAAAAGTTACGTATCTTCATTACAGTAACCAAATTTCTGAAAGTAGCGTATGACATCACAGTACAGTAACCAAATTGTAGTTAATAAAACAGATACAATTCTATGTGAGCTGTGGCTAGCTTCATTAGTGTGTCCATTTTCCCGCAAAACTACAACGTCAATAAGATGAATACACATTAGATTTTCCAATGGCAGCAAATTTACCAATTCATGGAAATAGTGTATGAACTGTTAATTTATGAAATACGCAATAAGCATCTATCCTCGATAAATATTTTCACACCTACAAATAACCATGGATTAAAGAAAAAGCACTTAAAAGTATGCTTCACAAACTTTGGTTGATTGTAAATGATACATGCCATAATTTTGTAGTACGAGTTCCTCCTCATATGTAACATAGTATTTGCACTTTAACATCTATTATTTAAATTTTGAATAATAAAGGAAATTACGTCATACATAAATCTTACAATGTTAATCTTTTAAATGTCTTTCCAAACGAGAAGTATGAAAAACGACAGCAAACATGTGAGCATGAAAGACAACGACTATTCACCTTCCTCCTCGACGAACTCGTAAATACTACTGGAGCGTATAGAGGAACTGAAATAATTTTCATCTTGGTTTAAGGCTGGAGGGTGCTGATCAGAATGCTTTTGGAATAAAGCAGTCGTCCGCAAGACCATGAGATCATAAAGTGTTGGAGAGGAAAGGTTGTACCTCAAATCTGGCATTACAAACTTCACACTTGAGAACAACCGCTCCACGCTTACCTGGATGGCTGGTGCAGCCAAAACCACCATGGCAACAGAATAAAGTTCTGGCATGGAATGCTTTCTCATATCCCAGAATTCTAATACGTTGTTGTTTCTTGGCAATCGTGGCGTCGTAGCTCGAAAAACCTTCAACAAGGGAGGAATATTCTTCATCGACTGGCCTCAGTCTGCAGTCATTCGACTCGAATCTTTTTCTTTAAAATAAACTCCAGTTCATCCTCCTCGTCCAGATCTGCCGTCACATCTTCAGTGTCTCTAGTATCAGCTTCTAGAGTATTGCCTTTAGTATTGCATTTCTCTAATTGCAGCCACAATTTCATTATTTGTTTCTCTGCAGTAAGACAGGCTGATTCGGAACGAAGACAGAGATATCTTGGGTCCATATAAAGAGACGCCACAAAAACAGAATTCTGGAACAGCTTAAACTTCCCTTT
This sequence comes from Lepisma saccharinum, assembly GCF_977018435.1. Classification (NCBI taxonomy): domain Eukaryota; kingdom Metazoa; phylum Arthropoda; class Insecta; order Zygentoma; family Lepismatidae; genus Lepisma; species Lepisma saccharinum. The sequence continues at coordinate 31,148 of NW_028143454.1, read as the reverse complement.
CTTCCATGTGCAGCACAAGCGGTTTCGCGATTTGGGAACCAACGCGCTTTGTACGGAGTTTGCATTGTACCCAAGTTTCCAAAAGGTATTTCATGAGGAGCTGTTCACGCTGTAAGGAAGCCATAGCCACCTTGACTGGTTGTAAAGAGTCAACGAGTGTTTTGGTGGCACAGAAGTCATCCTTGGATATGTCTATCTCATGTGGATTCCAGTTGTCTAGACAAAAATTCTGCAGTGGCAACAAAGACTCGAGCATTGAGATGCATGAGTTCCATCTTGTGGGGCAGTCAAGTGCAGGAATATTGAGTTCGTACGCCTGAATCAATTTGATATTTCTTGATGTGCGCAGTCGTTTGCAGAGGACCCTCATATTTTGTATTAGTCCTGAGACGTCGGTTGATTTCAAGGTGTCAGCCACAGCAAGATGTAACGAATGTGCAGCAGAACGAATGCAACTCAAAGCGAAGCCACTTGTGACACATTCCTCCAATCCCGACATAATGATTTCCTCTGAGTTTCATTTTCGTCAAGTACTGGCCCATTGTTGATGTTTTCCTCATCTAGGTCTTGGCCCTTTGAGTTATTTTCTTCTTCAAATTCCATTACTATTTCCCCTCCTTGCAACTGATCATCATGGAGCAGGGTAGCTGCTTTCACCATATTACTGCCATTGGGTGCGTTCCGAAAGTATTAACGAAACGAACTCTTTCAACGAAAATAACTGGGCTCGTAAATCTGGTGAAACCAGTTATTTTACGGACTTATGGGACACCCTAGGCGAAAGCGCAGGCGCAGCGTTTTGTTTAGAGAAAGTTTCCGCATGGCGTCAGCGAAAGGATGGTCCTTACGGCAAAAATAAACTCTATTATGGCCACTGTTACTCATTTTAATCACATTCTAAGAACGGTCAAGGCATACTCGTCTTGTGCATGTTGCTTCATATCGCTATCTGTTAAAATTATAATACATTTTCCGAACTAGTGCAGTTTGAATCCATCAGCACGCGCTTTGTCTGCAAGGAGCAGACGATTTTCACGGAACAAACCAGCCTCCTGGCCCGTGCGTTTTGTGAATCTCGTTCTTGCACGAAACGCACGGAATGCGACTTTTGGGACAGCATAATGAAACTCACGGAAGCACTTATGGAACGGCCAGTTACCATAACTCGTTTAACGCGTTAAACTCGTGCGACTTTCGGAACGGGCCCATTATCACAGGTGAGGGAGTATATCTGCGACACATCAATTAGATAATCATGTAACACACAATTTATGAGTCTTCTAATATTCTCACCTGTGGGAGATACACGTATTTCTTTAACGGTGAGCGTCCTTAGCTGTACTGTCATATCTGTAATAAATTGCACGTTAATTCCAAGAAATCCTCTTTCGAGCTATGATACTGCATCGACCTTTAAAAAGAATATCTTCCCAATGAACTCTTGATGACAAGTTATTTCTTGTTATTTGTGCTCGCTTCACAACTTCATTCTTCACAGTACGTGAAGTAATGGGTCGTCGTTCGTCGCGTGGCACTGCAATAAGAATGGGCTGAATTATTTCCTGCATCCCAGCATAATCGATTATGGAAAATGGACGACCATTTTTAGCGACCAGTTTGACCAGTGACGTCAGTAGAGAGTCTACCGTGAATTCTACACCATTGAGAACACTTGCCTTTCCCAGTTCCCCATTAAAAGGAAATGTATTGTGGTTTAAGCCGACAGTGTGTCGATCAAACTTCTTTCGTGACTTCACAACCAATGACCACCACTCTTGGACAATGTCGATATGAGAATTGTTTCTTGAATTGCGCTGCAGCTGTGTTGAAAAACACGATTCCAATGTGGATTTGATTAATATCTTGTATGAACAGGTTTATTTATAGTACCTGGATTTAAACAGTTTGATGGCATGGTAGTCGGGTAGGAGGCCAGGTGATTGGTTGGGAACGGGAATGCAGTGCGATGTAAGGCACTGTTGGAAAATCTTACATACTTCCTGTTCCCTTCGTACAAGTGGGGACGCAATAGAAACTGGACCGGACGGACGTAGTGACTAGTCTACTGACTATTTGAATCAACAATGTTATTTTTTTATGTCGTAACAATATTACATTTATTTTGTTATAATTGAAATCTGGGCTATAAAATATGAAAAATGGCACCAAACACGACCAAAATATTCTAATAACAAACATATTGCCACTCAGAAGTAATAACGACGTATCTATATTATTATGTAGCATATTGGAAGCAATGAGTTCGTGTTTGGTGTCATTTTTCACACTTATTTCATACAATTTTTAGGTATATAAAATATTGAGAATTCAGGGGGTACACAGAAATATTCAGTAATGTCAAGGGGGACTCTCAGGCAAAAAGTTTGAGAAACACTGCCTTAATGGCATTTCGGATCTTAACTATTTCCAAATATTCGGATCTGGCAGCCCCCAAAATACCAAAATTGTTCACTACGAAGTTTTATTCCGAAACAAAACTTGAACTGAAAGTACGCTGAGGGTTATGGTGTACCAGAATGTAGCGAAACATTTCAGTTCCGGTTCGGGTGCGAACCAAAAGTGTTCACAATGAGGTTTCATTCCGGAACTGAACTGAAACGTAAAGTACACGGAGGGTTATGGTGCACCAGAATGTAGCGAAACATTTCAGTTCAGGTTCGGGTGCGAACTATAAGTTGAACTGGAGCATGTTCGAGTTCAAATTCGGTTCGCAGTCCCTGCCCATATGTACCTACATATAAAAATAAACATTATATCGTTAAGCATTTTTTTATACGTCGCAGCTCATTAAATGTTGGCAAAACTTATACATTGCTGTTCATTCTTATTTGATTTCTGATTTGCCAATAGGCGGTACTGGACTATAATCTGAATCAACGAAACTTAGAATGGCATTGGTTTCTGTTCGATTAGATATTAAGCACAAGGGTGCCCGCAGAGTGGAGTGTAGATGTCTGGAAAGACTTCATTGAAAGACTCCATACGTATAGTGTAACCCACGAGTTTCTGCCGCGATCTGCGCGGCACAATGCGAGGACCAGTGTTGCTAATCCGTTCGATAGAAAAATCGCTAGTGCGCCGAGGCACAGCTGTTACAGAAATCAGCTCTATCTAACGTTGAGTTTTGAACGCCATGCATTATAACCAGGGCTGGGATTGATATGTACAGTCACGGACAGTTCTGGGTTGTAACAATCTCATTAACTTTCAATGGATTCGTTACAACCTAGTAGTTTGGTTTTGGTTTGAGTTGGTGTTTTAAGTCCACTTTATGCACAGTAAAACTAATCAGGACTGGACCTACGGTTTAAAGTGGGATCCGAACCACTGTGCCATGTGCCTCCACCGGGTATCGAACCCGGGACTCCTTGATTACAAGGGGACCCAGTAGTGTCCGTGACTACATACATGAACTAAAACTTCGCTAAATATGGACTAACACATGCGTAAAATTAGCCAAAATGATGCAAGGACGACGTCTTCATAGTGATTCATTATTTGTGTGATTTGAAATAAAGTTTTAAAAAAATAATTTTCCATTGCATTAATGGACCTGGTGACATTTTAACTGTTCACTCCCAAGAAGCCTGTCCACACTGGTACTGGAACTGCAATGATATGTGATTGATACACGACTGACACTACCACTGGTTTGAGAACTAATAACCTGCAAATGTGTTAAACCGCGACAATTGGATCACAAACACTCCTTAAGGAGTATTATTGCCTCTCTGTGATGGGCGACAGTCGGCTGCCTTTGTTCTACATTTACAAACTATGTCGGCTTTCGGAACAATAACAAGAATAAGAAGTTCATATATTGCTCCGAGACAATAAGCCGCGCTGCTTTTTCCTTTGTTACAAACTTGTCACCAATCAAAGCATGCCAATTTTAACAAAGAAAGCAATATGCATCGCATTAGCAGCAAACATAACAGCTTCAATCATACAATTTCTACAAGAACACGTGCCGGAGCCGGGAGTTGAAATTCTCATGCATCCACATAAGTTATTTCGTTTGAGCAATTCTAAAGTGATGAAATATGAACCAATAATACTGGAGGCATTATGGAATTTAACGTTCACTAACCAAACACACACACTTTTACATTCACACACGCAATACACGCACACAACGTCAAACCAGTAAAATACTTCAAATAAAAATATGGCACTTCCAATCCAACAAAATTCACCGCCACTTCGCCTTTCTTCTTCCATGATATAATTAGTGCTTCATTAATACAGTTAGCAACACTAGTTACTAGCTAGCCAATGAACATGCACTGCATAAAAGAAGCAACCACTACGTCATGATATATTGCCACATTACCGTCCCTGTCAAACGCTCTGAACCACGACCTGGAGCGCTGTTCAATTTTTTTCAATGATATTTGCGCGCGTGTGTTTAGGAATGGAATGAAAATTGGCAACAATGGCGAAGGTTGGTGAGCAGGGTAGAACACGTGGTGCTGAGAGAGAGAGAGAGAGAGGGAGACGAAACGAAAATTGGGATCTGCGCAAAGGCAAAGATGTGTGTTGCACTCTACAATTCTAATTTTAAAATTGTAGCGTGAAATCATGGACGAGGGGTGCCGTGAAAGACAGGAAATTAAGTGCCTCTGCAAATTATCCTAGTGGTGGGGATGCTATGTCAGAATTTTCTTATCTGGGGGAAAGCATCACCCCACCTTTCCTCCACTTTAAGTACTGCTGCCCCCTCCCCCTGAGAAAAATCCTGCGGGTGGCCTTGATTGAGCAATTAACGTCCAATTATAAGCATGCATAGTATATTGGTAAAAATAAAGATCTGTATGTGAGGTTTAATTGAATGGAAACTACAGTTGGACCTGAATTAAATAGCATTTCTTTTCTAATGTCTGTGCAAAGTGTGGTATAAGCAATGCCTAAATCTGCAGTTTTAGTATTATGTGGATTAGCGTTCAATTCCCGTATAAATTTTACTTTCTGGTCAAGCGTGCAACTTTTCCTCTTTCTATTCTCCATGGCAGACCAGTAGCAACTGAAAACGGTCACTTCTGTGAGATTGTTGTAGCTTGTTTCGTACAAATGAACTATATTTTATGAAAATTAGTATGTATAACACCGAATTACGTATAAGTGTATTACGTACAATTAAGGTTTAATTAACATGTTTTGAAAATATTTTGCTGGGACCTAGAGTAATTTACGTATAAAGCAATTTCGCAGAACTTAGTTACGTATAAAGCAGCCTCACCTGTAATTACAGCCTACTAAATAATATTCTGGGGAGCTCTTAGCAAGCATTTATAAGATTATTAAGATAGTAAACCAATTAAGTTCATATCCTCTCTAAGTTCATCTTAAAGTTTTCTTCACGAATCTAGTTGCAAGTAATTCTCAGTTGTCGTAAATTTAGGAAATAGCAAAGTTTCGTTGTATAGAAATTCAGTAAATTAAAATTTTTAGTATTCCATTACCTATGCAGATTGTGCTCTCAAATGCCTTGCAGAATTATAATTTGCTAATTACCATGAACAGAGGATTACCCATTAATATTATCACATATTAAAATTATACCTTCTTTATTCTAAAGACGAAATGTGTTCTTTAATAAATTTACAACCATCTATAATAGCATATTTATTCCTTTGACAATTAAATTTATTTTGGATAAGATGATGAGGGGATCACCTGTCTCCTAAGGAGAATGCCCGTGATGACTTTTGTAATGGATAAAAGCATGACTAAAGTTAGCCGCCAAGCGGATGGGCAAAACTACGCCTATGCTCACAGACTATAAGTTAATGTTGTGTGTGTATTTAATATACACAATATAAGACGATTGAAGACGTGCTTTTGTGCAAGGTTAGTGTTTTCAACCCCTAATGATCATCGTGCTCTAACTTCTGTCAACATAGCAGATTCTGATATCTGGCGACTAATATTATAAGTCAATGGCACATACATTATTATATTTTTAAACTAACTATTTGACGAACAAGAGTGATTTTTCAGGAATCTGTGAAGACATTCATCCAGCCTGTACTGATTTTGAGAGATTTGTTATTCTACTTTTGTGTTCAAATTACAAGCTAGAAAAGAAGTTTGCATACGTAAGAGAAAGAAACGAATGTGATCCTGAAATCACATCATTCGGGCCGTTATAGAAAAATAGATATATTCTTATTGTTTGGATTATTTTTCTCCCGTCTGCATCTTGAATGTCAATTTGATTTGTTTTTGTTAGCTTCGCTTTTCTTCCACTTTTAGATATTCGCGACGAAGAAGATAAATGATGATATGGGAAAATTGATAAAGGGACACTCGCAAAGAAGGCCCACGCTCAGATCGGAATTCGAACCCGGGTCCTCTTGGTGAACGTCGACGTTGCTGTTACGTTAAGCTAGGGATAGAGGTAATGGAACCACCATCCACTCCCTTCTGCCTTCAAATGAATTTGAGCTTTTCTACAAGCAAAAGGATTGAGGCAGTTTCTTTTTAGATTAGTTATGTGATACTGAGTATCTCGAACATTTTTCCCGAACTTTTTCCTGTCATTTTCTTTTAAAATTGGACACTGGATTGCATTAATAATTAAAATGCAAGGCTTTCCTGTAACAGTTTCTTTTCAGTCGGCAGGTCAGAAAATTCTCTGTATCCGGTGAAAAACTTGAGTGGTAAGCAACACTACAGAGTGCTGTTTTCCCGAACATTTACTTCGGCTGTTCTACCACACTCGATCGGCTCCGAAGCTGATCTTTAACTCAAACGAGTGTGCTAGTTTTTGTGAACAGAAAGGTACCAAACGAAAGTAAACTGTCCTTGCCCACAGTTTTGAATTTCTTTCTCAGGACGACTTAATGCATTTGTGTAATGTTTGTAATGTACTATATTATACATTAGCACCAGTTGTAAAATGTAGGAACATGAATTGTCTACTTCACAATACCGCTTGGCATTCAATCCATTTTGGTGGCGAGTTGTAAGGATTGCAACTATGTATATGGTAACCAGACGTCCTCTTTTATCCGGCCATGTCCTTCTTTTTAGGTGTTTGTCCGGCGTCCGGGCGGATTTTTTAGAAATCTGTAAATGTCCTCATTTTTCGGAGAGAGTATAGCAAATGTGCTGCATAGAGAATGCTTGCACATATAATGATCATTATATCACTTGGGCCGCGTTTTCGAGCAATGCTCACCTAGCATCTGGTAGCTGAACACGATAGTAGAAGGGCAGGAGGATAAAACCATGACAGAGCAGAATTTGACACGTCCGGTGTTAGGTTACATCCGGTGACAGGTTACATCCGGTGACAGCCGTGTACGAGCGGATAGAGCACTGAGTCAGCAGAAAGTTGACGTGCCTGTTGACCTTGAAGACGTCCGGTGGCGATGTGGAAGGGGAGGGGGTAATTGACCCATGACGTTGGTTTTTGATGTATGCTAACCTAACGCGTGCGTATGCTTTGTGTGTGTGTGTGTGTGTGTGTGTGTGTGTGTGTGTGTGCGTTGGCAGATTTCCGATTTCGGGGAACATAGTTAAACTACACACTCACAATTCGGGGAACCAAATTCAAACTGAGGAATTTGCCTCAGGTCCCCGGAAGGATTTGACCCAAAAATCGTTAGAAAATGATGAAATATTGCTCTGGTTCAATTTTCAGCTCACTCTGAGAACTACCCCGAATGTCGTAAATTCATCAAAAAAAGTGTGTCCAACGGTGTGTGAATTAGTTCCAGAAATGCATTCCAGGTGGCAGCACAAATGCCATTTGTGTGTACGTGTGTGTGTACGAACAGAGCGAGAGACGAAAGCTTTTCCCGCGCCAGCCGCTCAGCTGTTTTCCGTCACGTGATGTTAACAATACTGCACGCGCCCCTCTCTTTCTCTTTGCACAACAACAAAGGCACGCACATTACCCGCCAGTTCAGAACCGTGGTGTCCAAAGGCATTCCGTACATACCCATTATAATGAATGAAAACAACTGTTGTTACGCAGAGTGTTGCAGTATATTGAATCAATTGTACTGAGTCGAACTGTCATCTGGAAACACAGATTTTAATGCGTTTTACACAGAAATTGAGATGATGAAAATGCCAACATAAAAGGCGAAATTTTAAATCTAAATCGCATAGAGAGTCTAAGCATATTACCTTCTCTGTATTAGAATATGTGATTGTGACTACTCACCTTATTTATTAAAACATTGCCGTCTACATATGATAATATTTATGTCTACGTTTGTGCTTTCGTAACATATTTGTCCATTATGAAAATTGAAAACTTCTCGAAATGAATGAAACAACAGGTTAAATTGTACGTATTTTTAATTAAACTGAGTTCCGTAAATTCTTATTAAATTAAAGTAAAATGTGTGTTAGTGAATGATATACAATATAGCCCAATGTAGCTACTGGTAGTGTAAGGTTCGGTGTCGTGTCTTTACGAGCGTCAATTTACCAATTTTATCTATCATAATTCATCCTTATTGACACAATTAGCATACAGATGCAGCGAGGCAAAGCTATATAACAAAAATACAAATAAAAAATGTGACTGGAATCATCAAATTTGGACAATGGTCATTGTGAGATATCAGGTTCTTTATTTTAAAAAAATGGAATATGTAGTAAATACTTGACAAGGATCATGAATCCTCAGAATAGCATGTTAAGAAAGTGACCGACATTTACTTGTATGTTGATCCAACAAACTGACATGTCCGATATCACTGCCTGTATACGCAAATAAGTGATTCATGGATGAAATAAATTTTATCTTATCTTACATAGAAGTGTGCATTAACGATAACGAAAAATAATAAACACGCTCGATACAACTCCCGTTAATTTCCCTGGTATAAGCTGGTGATTTACTGAAGCAACAAAAATGTTTTGTTGCTGCAGTGTGATTTTGAGAGTAGAGGAAGAATAAGTAGGCTGAAAATAAAACTCTTTTATCAAAAACACGCTAAAAAGATTAAAACGTGAATCAACTCATTCTGAGTTGTAGGCAGTTATCGAAAACGCCGCAGGAATAAACAAAAGTAAAAATAAAATTCTTAAAAACCATGGTGATGAGAGACAACAGCCGCTGATATTTGCATAGATCGCGACCACTACAGGATTCTTCTTTCAGGACCAATAGATTGCCTGTTAAATACCATACGTAATTGAGGTATTAATGCAATACCTAACATTGTAAACTCAAAGTTTCAGTAGCATAACATTTCATTAGGTTGAAAATAATTTTTGAAAAGGGAGTGCTGATGGAGGTGCGGTAGAAAATTCCCTAGTACCGCCCCTGGGTATCAACGTATTATATATATATATATATATATATATATATATATATATATATATATATATATATTATCGAGAAGTGTATAACAATGTGCACATTACTATCAGGTACGGTGTGCAGGAATTTTAGAAAAGGGACTAATTTTTAATTTTGATAGTCACTTCCATATTTTAGCATCTTTTCAAGCAGTGACGACGATTAGGGGGGCAGTTTCCTTCCCCGTACTTTTTGCGACTTTTGCCCCCGCACTATGATAAACCTTATCTAGAGAGAAAGAAAGTGCCTCCATCCCCCAGTTTTGAAGCTATGCCTCCTCTAGTTTTGGACCCAATCGCCGCCACTGAGTATCTAGGGTCCCGGATTCGAATCCTGTCTGGACATGGATGTTTGTAAGTATCCACTCATCAATTTCATCATATCATAACCCATTCCCATTTTCGGAAATTAGCCAAAAGGCACAAGAAGCGAAGAAAAATAAAGAAAATCAATCAGCCAATCTTTTCATATTTGGCACTTGCATTGGACAGATTATAATTATCCAAAATTTTTTAATTCAGCTTAATACTTAATTCTCGTTAAATAAAATAAAATGGGTTTTTATTCGGCAGTTATATTTCATTTCACTAATTTCTGCGTTCCCGTGTAAGACCTTAAAATGGGCCCATGAAACTGACGTTGAACAACCAGAATTCACTCGTTAGAATAAAAATCCTCATTTAGCAGTTTAAATCACACATTCCTGGATTTGTGCCTGCTGCTTGGTTTTTAATTCAGAGGAAATGATGCAATTCAAATGCTCAAATCATTCATGTGATACTCCGCATAAATTCGATTATTGTTGTGTGTGTGTACACTGACTTAAATTCACTCAAACGTAATCTTCATGTTAAGTGGGGAACTTGTGTGCATTTCTAAATTACAATGTCCCCGTTTGGCAGATTATATCCACATACACATACATCCGGGTTTGTTTCCCTTGTCGCACAACAGTAGAGCATCCTTGGGTTATGACGTAACCTTAGAATGCTGTTATTGTTAAGCCAAATAGCTAGGTTGTTAGGTTAAGCTAGCTATGTTTGGTTATCTTAGCATAAATAATATTTTTTAGTGTATTTAAACTAATAGAACCAAATCTAATTGATCTAACCTAACAACATAGTCATCCCTCGTCTGACGTCAGAACACAAAATTGAGTAGAATAGTGCCCCGGTTCACCATCCTCATTTGGGGCTCGAATCATCATGTGGGGCTCAGTGTTGCCAACTCACCCTATGAAAATTTCACCAACTGATATTTTGAAGCTTTTTGGGGGGAGTTGGCAACCTCACACAAGCAGTGTTACCAACTCGGCGTAGCTTTTTGGGTGTTAACCCCAGTGTTTCTCGGCGTAGCCTTTCACGGTGTTTAATTTTTTAGTTTTTTTTGTGTGTGTGTACATCGGGCGAGGCGTAGCCTTTTGGGTGTTAACCCCACTAGCCTTAGCGTACATAGTTCTGAATTTTTTGAGGCTCATTTGAGGCTCGTCGTAGCTTTTGATGTACAGAGGGCACAGGGCAACACTCTGTAGCTTTTTATGAGGGGGGCCTATTGCCTCTTGTTACATTTGGCAACTCTATTGGTTTGAGGGGGGGTTTTACCAACCCATCCGAAGATTCCACTACTTTCACTGGCTAAGCTAACCTACAAATAGTGGCAGTACTGATGAGGCTCGAATTATTATTTCAGGCTCGAATTATTATTTGACGCTCGAATCATTATTTGAGGCTCGAAACGAATCACTAAATATAAAATAAAATAACAATGCCTATGAACCTGTTTGGCTTCAGGAAACAGGCTATGGAGGTATTCGCCCAAAGTGCACCGTCGCCACCTGCAAGCTGGGACCTGTTACCCTCCCTATTATCTAAACTCAACGGTTTGTTGATTATACACTTGAATAGCATCCTGACCCAGTACGACGAGGATGTGGGCAAGACTTTCTACATATTCAACAACAACTTGAATTATTACCAATTCCCCATCTCCGGCAAACTGCAGTTTGACATGAATCCCGAGAATAAAGGAGAGGCCAAAATTTCCTCCGGCAAGAACATCTATCGCATCAAACACGATAGGATGAACAGTGCCACCACGTACGATGTATCTACTGGCGATCGCCTGTATATAGAGCTCTTGGACGACTACGACAAACTCATCCCTCTTTTCATAGAAATGAAAATTAGCTATCCTATAATAAATAACAATAATGCCTAACGATATTTTTGGCCACACGAAACGCGACGACCATGGCGACGAGCTTCTTATGCTCGACGTCAGGGTTAAAAAGCTGCGAAGCGACCTGCAGGCCCTACAGTCCACGCTCAACTCCAGCCTCCAGTCGGAGATAGCCAGCTTGCAGTCTCAGTGCTTGGACCCTGTACTCAAGATTGATGCAGAGCTAAAATCGCTGCTGCAAAAATACACTGACCTCGCGTCGATAGACAATCTCGACAAGCTGGCACTGAGTGTGGGCAATCTGCAGAACGAACTTCTGAAGCTGCAACAAACGCAAACCTCAGACGTCGAACAGCTGAAACAACGCTTGCAGGACCAAACAAGCAACATCCAGACCGAACTGCAAACTATCATCCAGAGCATTAAAACACAAGACGACTACGATCGCGTGAACGCTAGTATTGCTAAATTGCGCGAACAGTTTCAATCTTTCGAAATCCCTACGTTGGAAAGCATCAAGGCTGAGCTACAAACGGACGCTTTGCATGCGGCCATCAACGAAGTAAAAACTAAACTCCAAACGCTGGAGGATTTTATCGACAATTTACCGTCGTCTAGCGAACTGAACGCTATTGCCCGTAGCGTGGCCAACATCAAACTCCAACTTGAAACCTACGAGGATTTCGGGAAGCTGCAAGGCACCATAACCCATATTGAGGATGCTCTTGCTGTTATTAGAAATGATCTGGCGAATGTTCACGATGAGCTGGAAACCAAACTGCCGGGCATCAGGGATACACTGGCCAACGTCCAACAGCAAATCGCCAAACTGGAAAATCTGAATGCAGAATCCGAGTTGTCTCATTTCCATCACTTGATCGACGACATACAGACTAAGTTGGAAACCCTGCAGCAATCTACCCCCACCCAGGATGACATAACGCAACTGCAAGAAGGCATACGTGCTGCTGCCGATGCCTCCGAGTTGGACGCGGTGAAAAAAGCTTTGGAATCGCTCCAAAACACGGTGGCCACCCTGCCTACCTCTCAGGAACTGAAAAGCGTGAAGAGAACTCTCAACCGAATACTCAAATCCGACGACATCAAAAACATCCAATCCGAAATTGAATCGATACGGGGGTCTGTCGCGACTTTACCTACCAACCAGAACATCACCGAGCTGCATGAATTGTTTGCGGAAATTAGAACGCAGGTCCACGACCTTGTAATACAGAGCTCCAAGTTGACGCTTGTAGAAAGCCTGCAGCAGATTATTGCCAGCGTGAAAGAGCAAATTGGGAGTATCGAGGCAAGTCAGGAATCGACTATAGCTAATTTCAGCACCCAACTACATGACTTAAATGAAAAATTCAAGAGCCTTATTGTCGATGTGAAGATCAAACCAAACTACGACACTGTTGTTCATGCTATCGAGGAACACCTGGAATCGGTGAATGGCAGATTGGGGGATGTGGAGACTGAGGTTCGAACCAACGTAAACACTCTGAACGCCAGCATCGACAATCTCAAGTCTACGATTGTCATCGAACTGTACAGCATACCAAACAGAGAGTTCTCCTCCCCTTTCAATTCAGGTTACAAACTCTACATGTTGACTCCTGCAAAAGCCTATCATCAATTTTTCCTCGCTGGCACACTTCAGTTCGTCAAGGTTTCCTACTGGTCTTTGCCTCACGCAACCCACTACCCAACCATGACTGTGACGAACATTGGCGACGAGCCTAAAATAAGAGGAGTTGAGCTGGTCGATTTCACACACCCCGAAAGTCGCGAGACTGCCTATGCCGAAGATGCTACTCAAATTATCGACATAGAAATAGGTGACAAGCTGTATATAGAAAACCCAGCATTGTCTGCAGCCAGAAATCCCATCCAGGTTATATTCTTATTTTCGCGCCATGTCTAGGCAGGGTATCGTGAACGAGCTTCATAAACCTGCACGACGAAACTACAAACGACTGGCGGTGGTGACCAAAGGCGTGGATGACCTTTGGCAGGCTGACCTTGTGGAAATGAGTAGCGGCAACCTAAAAAATTTACATAAAATCAACAAAGGATACAAGTATCTTCTTACTGTTATAGATACATTTTCAAAATTTGCGTGGGCTTTGCCCCTCAAGGCTAAAACAGGTGTGTGCGTAATGGAAGCATTCAAAACTATTTTCAATGAAAATGGCAGGCGACCTCGATTTCTTCAAACTGATAACGGAAAGGAATTTTACAACTTGATATTTCAACAGTTTGTTCAGAAACAAAATATTCAACATTACTCGACTTTCAGTCACATCAAAGCCAGCATAGTGGAACGTTTTAACCGTACTCTCAAAACACGCATGTGGAAACGATTCACGCTTCAAGGTAACCACAAGTGGGTCAATGTGCTTCCGGAACTCGTAAACGACTATAATCACAGTTTGCATAGCACGATACGCATGAAGCCTGCCGATGTCAGCAAGTCTGATGAGGTACAATTGATCTCTACTGTTTATTGCCCCAAGTACTGGCCCACTAACAAAAAACCGAAATTCAAAATTGGAGATCAAGTAAGAATTAGTAAATTTAAGCGCATGTTTGAAAAAGGTTTTACCAAAAACTGGAGTACGGAACTTTTCACTGTTGCTCGATTGTTACCCGGTAACCGTCACACGTATATAATAAAAGATAATCGCAACGAAATTTTGAAAGGGCGATTCTACGAGGAGGAACTTTCTAAAACAAAATACCCCAATACGTATCTTATCGAAAAAGTATTACGTAGAAAAGGTGACAAACTGTTGGTGAAATGGTTGGGACTCGAGGAAAAAAGTTGGATCGACGCAAACGAGGTGATTGTGTAACGGGTGCTTGGGATGTGGTGAGGCGACTGCCAGATTTTCCCCCGGAGCGTCAGGCTAGGAAAAACGGCGAACTGTTGCCGGACAATATTCGCTGCCTTATTGTCGGACCTTCAGGGTGTGGGAAAACAACTTTACTTATTGATAATTTTCTTCTTGCCCCCGACTGGTTAGATTGGAAGAACAGGCACTTGTATGTTTTTTCCAAAAGTTTGGAGCAAGCAAAATATCAACAGCTGACAAAACTGTACGAAGGGCTGAGCATAGCTACTTTTGCCTCCGAAGTAATGCCACTAGACTGCTGCCATGAAAATTCGGTGGTGGTCTTCGACGATGTCATCCTGGAGAATCATAACGAAATTCGCAATTTTTTTACACAGGGGCGGCACAGAGGCATAGACTGCTTCTATCTTGCTCAGACTTTTTCTAAAATTCCCAAGCAGCTTCTCCGAGACAACGCTAATTTTATTTGCTTGTTTCGTCAAGACCACACCAATTTAAAACATGCTTACGATGATTATGTAGGCGGGGACATGAACTACAATCAGTTTTCCAAATTTTGCTCTTCATGCTGGAATCAAGATGATTTCGGATTCGCCACGATAGACATGACGAGGAAACCCAATGACGGAAAATACAGAAACAAAATAAACAACTTTCTAAACGTTGCGACGTTACAAGAAACGTCTTGACGTATTATAAATAACAAATAATGAAACGCAAACTCGCAGACGACAACTTGAAGCTGCGCGACTACCTGGCCAAACGCTTCAGGGGTTGGAAATCAGAGAATCGCGGAATTTACGAAGAGAAAAAGCGACAGGACCAACCTATTATTGATGCTATAAGTGGACTAGGTAAAGACATCAAAGATGTTACCGAGCAAAATAAAGATTTAATCAACGAGCTCGTGCCACTTGCTGCTCGAAATTATGCTGTGCCTACACCGATATCCAGTATTCACACTACCCCGTTCGAACTTGGAGCTGCACCTCTGAGACGTCAGGTTCTAGGCAGTACCTCTTCGGACAAGGTAGTTGAATTAGGTCCGTTGGCGAGAGATTACCTGAGCACCGGGAAATTTGAAAAGGACGAGGTGTTTGGATTGTACCCCTCTGTGGAACTTAACGAGGGTGTGATTTGGAAAATTGGAAAGTCAAAAGTTACGTTCGAAGGTGACGACGTGAAAATTAATTTGGGCGAGAAGAACAGCTGGACTAGGTATCCTGGCACTGTGGGCCTGTGGGAACTTATCACCAAAAAGCAACCTAAAGATTACACAGACGAGGATTACCAAAGTTACACAGAAATTTTAATCATAACGGATGCCCTGTACCAAAACAACGATGCAACACAGAATCGCGTAAAATCAAGCAGTGGAGAAAAATACAGGAACCTCATCAAGCCAATATGGAACCAACTCAAAACTGGCAGCGGTGTCAAACTCTACAATACCCTACCTAAAGAGTTTGTTTGGGTAGACGACGTAAGGAAGCTTGTAGATCGATTGCTGGTTATCGCAGGCGAAGAAAATGCAGGCAATCGCAACTTCCACAACGAAAAGGTGGGCATCATGGACATGATTAGCACCAAGCTTAGCAACTTTATTGTCAACGACAACAAAGGTATAGGTTACCTTATCAAAATCATCAACACCCTGCCTCCCAAATTCTGGAATGTGGCCGAGGGTCGAGGTCTCGTGAACGACATCATCAACAAGCTACCCTTCGAGATGCACCTACCAGGTTACCAATACTGCGGACCGGGTACGAAACTGGAACGGCGACTGGAGAGAGGAGACAAGGGGGTAAATCTGCTGGATGCTGCATGCAAGGATCACGACATTGCTTACAACACATATACGAATTTAGATGCGCGTCACGATGCTGATAGAAAATTGGAGCATGTCGCGTTCGGGAGACTCGTCAGCAGAGACGCCTCGCTGGGTGAACGGGTTGCAGCATTGGGCACGACCATTGCCATGAATACAAAACGAAAATTGGGGTGGGGGCTGTAATTAAATAACACACAGTAAAAAAAATATCTACGCAACTTACCAACAGAAGTGTTATACAAAATATTTATATTTACCTTCGACGATAGTCACGAGGCTTATTGATTTAGTTAAAATAACACCACAATTTCGCTTGCCCTGTGAAATGCTACTTCTGGATCATCTGAGAAAAATAAGCGGTGTAAAATCTTCTTCTTATCCCTATGCTTTTTTTTCGGGCTGCTGATGAAAAATTGGCTGATAAGATGGACGAACTTCACGAGTGGAGACAGGGGAGGAGACGATATACAGTCGACTGGTATGCTTCAAATGCTGAAACCAGCAGGATCATCGATCACCTCATCGCATTAGGCAACGCCGAAATTTTTTCTATAAATAACACACTGTAAAAAAATCTACGAGACCAAAAAAATATTTCTTCGATATGAGTGAAAAAATTAGTGACGTCCAGGCATTAAAACAAATGCTAAATTTGTCAGTCGAATATATAAAAATTCAGGAATTGGAAGTGGACAAACCTTACGCAATAACTTCCGGTTCAATTGTTGCAACCCAGTATGGTCCCAAAGTACGTCTGTTGCTCAACGGACAATACAGCCTATTTTTACCAGATCGATACGCTAGCATGTTATCCGACGAGAAGCTATCTATTTTAATCGAGAACACAACTCGAATCGTGTACAAGGGGACAAAAGAACTTCTTGGTAAGAAAACAAAGCACATAATCGAATTTGTTTAATAGCTGCAAAGTATATATAAATAACATACCGTAAAAAAATTACACGGGAGGGAAAACAAAAAATCTCTGAACATATATAAAATAACATACCGTAAAAAAAAAAATACATCATGAAGCCCAAGGGCGTCGTGTACCAGATACCATATTCGAATCTGAAAACGCTGGGTGCCCTCAATGGGTTACTCACCAAGAAACAACGCGAGAAGAAACGTTCATGCTTGTCTAAAGGACACGGAATGAAATTGCTGCTCAGCACTCCACAATTGAAAAAGTTGCAGCATTCGCGGAAGCAGCAGAAGATTGGAGGTTTCATATTTAGCATTCCGGCCATCTTGGCAGCTTTGGGTGCAGTGGGCAGCTTGGCAGGAGGCAGTGCCGCTATCGCCAAAACCGTCATCGATGCAAAAAAGAACAAGGCGGAATTGGAAGAACAGAAACGTCACAACCTGGCTATGGAAAAGAAGGGGAAAGGTGTGACCAAAAAGCGAAAAAACAACCTCGATGCTTTGAAGAAATATAAAAAAAAGAGAAAGCCCTGTCCAACTTCGATATTGAATCTCTGATCGAACCGTTGGGAATAAGGAACTTCAGGGGTGTTTTCATGTCCGATTCTCTACCCTCTGCTGTGAAGAAAAAAGAGTATGGCGTGGTCAACCTGGACAGTTACAAAAATCCTGGTACACATTGGATATGCTACCTCAAAATTGACGATGACAATGCATTTGTTTTCGATTCGTTCGGTGGCACACCGCCTGCCAGGTTGGTGAAGTATCTCAGTGTTGCCAACCTCTACTACAATGACAAACGCATCCAGGGTTTCACCGATGTTAACTGCGGCCACCTATGCCTTTCCGTTCTCGCATACATGTCTAAAATAAATAACCCCTCAGTGGAGCATTTTCAGAAAGCATTGTGGTACCTAAAACACCATGGGAGTGTTCCATCTCACCAGCGAGACTTCGGTCTTGAAACTCGCGTTGCATGACGACATCATCTATCCTAAATCTATTGCTCTTCGTGCATTCTACAGCATGTACCTGATACCCAATGTCACGGAGCACAATAACAAAATTACTGTTGGAAATGAAAAAATAGTTATCACGCCAGGACAGTACAATCTGTCTACCTTGCAAGCCCAATTGCCAAGAAATATACTGCTATCTCAAAATTCTGTAACTCACAGAGTTGAAATTGTGTCTGCTACGGAAACAGTAGACCTAGGCACTGTTGGAGAGCTTCTGGGATTCGAGAACAACACAAAGCTCGAACCTGGCATCAAGCACATCGGTGCCAACATTCCTAAATTTCTAGCCATCGAGACTCTGAACATACATTGCAACGTGGCAGAAGGCATGATCACCAAATCCTCGGATGGTATCCCAGGCAGCCACAAGCAGACAGGTATCATCGCTACGTTCAAACCAAACTCTGAATTCATGGAACCGATTATATACACACCCTCACCACCGATATACTTCCCCATATCTCGTAATCGCATAGACAACATAGAATTGGCAGTGACAAACGAAAAAAATGAGGTGGTGAATTTTGCCGGAGCTACTACCACCGCCGTCGTGGAGATTAACGTATAATAAATAACAATCATGGAGCAAATCGAAAGTTACGAGTTGCAGTCCTTCCCACCCAATCGTCGCACGTTCGCCAATTTGAACGAGCCGAACAGGGAGATCGAATACGATGTGGACGTTGGGGATGGGTTCATTCACCCTCACAGAGCTGATTTGTATATCAAGTTTGATGTGGTGAAGAGAGACAACGGGGAAGCATTTAACGCCAATGCAAATTTAAGACTTGTGGACAATTTTGTACCGCATCTGTTCTCGCAAGTGGAAGTTAGAAAGCATGGCACCGTCATCGATAGGGTTGACTACCCCGGGATTACTTCTACAGCTGTGGGAACACTGAAGCTCTCCAAGACCGATGCAGCATACTACCAAGCAGGAGGATTCGAAGCCGGGGCCAAAATATCGACAACAAGTCACACAGTACTGTTTCCCATGCGTCTGCTGCCGGGATTCTTCTCCGACTACACAGAGATTATGTGGAAGGGTGGCTTGCGGGTCACTTTTCGCAGAAGCGCCAACGACAACGATGTGCTGATGCGTTACAGCACCTTGGGTGCAGACGGTGCGGCACTTGCCAACACACTACCCGACGCAGCCAAGTGCGTCATCCAGTTCATGGAGCTGCGCATGCCTGTGGTGGAATACGAATCTAACTACGGTCTCAAGTACAAAGCCGACATTTTAAAGAACCCCCAAGTACCCATCCAATTTTACAGTTACCAGTGTGTGCAGAAACCTGCTTCCGGCAGCCATTTTGAATTTGATGTTACTACGCAGTTCAACAGTATCCGGTACGATATGCCTGAGTTTACGGTTGTGCTCTTCCAGACGGGGAAAGATAATAACCAAGAGAAAGATTCTAGCCAGTTTGATAATTGCAAAATTAAAAATGTTTACCTCAAAAATGGCAGGAATGAAGTTTTTCCACGCGAGAATTATAACTTAAACATTACGAACAACGATTACCTGAAACTTTACGAGGCGTACACAGCTTACAAGAGAGTGACCTCCGGCAATGTGGACGTGTACTACAACCCCAACGAGTTCATAGCTCGCAGACCCATGTTTGTCATCAACACATCTAAAAGAAAACAGGTGGTTGTTAACGATCGTACCAACATCAAGATTGTATGCGAGTTCCACGACGCCTTGCCTGCAGATACTCTGTGCAGTGTCATTCTTATTGCAGAGAAAACATTTGTGTATGACGTCAAGAATGAAAGAGTAACTGAACAGTTTTAGATACAAAAAAAAATTAAAAAAAATAGCACACAATAAGAAATGTGGAATTTTATATACACAAGTACAAACTACAATAAGCAGTTTCCCAGAAGTTTAATTTTGCTGTGCCATGCATGCATGTAATCGAGGAAGTTGAAGTAAATTAAAATTGTTTTTTTTTTTTTTTCATTTTGCATTGCCTATTACTCTTTGTTACACTTTGGGCAGGCCTTACTAGTCTGGAGGCGATAGTGGCCCCACGGAAGTGTATGGACCCCACATTCAAGAATACACCTCTTGTCGTCGTGTGCATCCAGAGCAACTTTCCTGACAATATTAGTTGTAAGCACATGATCGACGCTTTGGATACGATGCTCTTTTTGTAGAATGGGCGATTTTGTTCTGAGGCACTCGAGGTAATCCTCAAACTTGAGGTGCTCCCGAACCACTTGCCTGCTTACACCTTTTGCCTTTTTTGTTATAGAACCCTCAGCCCGGATCGCATAGGCTTTGGCACGAAGTCCAGCAAAGTCCACAATCACATCCCCGTCTTTCTCGTCCTTGAGTTTGCCGGGTATTTTTTTGTTCCGGGGTAGAATTCCATACCGGTTTAGCTGGGGATAGCCCGATGTGTCGAAGAGCTTGACAAGAGCTGGAACTTTGGCTATATCACCATACGCATCGTCCGTGTGAACATGGTACACCAAGCTGTCTGTGTCTGTGTAGAGGAGCGAGATATTGTGGTTGTAGTGTGCACGTAGTATGTCGTAATATGTCTCGAACATGCACAACTTGCTCAGATCCAAAACTGCAGCTCCCACATAGATGGGCTTGTTGAGTAGCACCTCGCCCCGGTTCATGTGAATCAGAGACATCTGTTCGTTGTAAATTGTTCGAGATCTGAACAGCGAGCTTGCAACAAGTCGACGACACTGTGTTTTCTTCGTCACCAACCTCACATCAACGCGATTTCGCACATTCTCCATGGTCTTCCCAAATACCGCATTGTTCATGAGCTTGAAGAAATCCTTATCAAGCTCGGACTTGGCTTTGGTGCGATGTGTGGTGTTCAGGTCGATGTACGGCTTCAACCATGGAGACTGCCTGAACAAGAGCACGCGGTAAACTGCTTTGACCGAGACCCCTTGCTGCATTAACCACTGGAGATTCCGGTAGTGTAGCACATAACGCTTTTTGGGCTCCAAGTCCATGACGAGCTTCGGTTGATCCGAGCCAGGTGGACACTTGAACTCGGGTGCAGGGGGAAGATCGCAGAACAAATCCTGCAGCTTCTCGGGGAAGTCAAGGTCCACCTCGGCAAAAAACCCATGTTCCGAATCGTCGAAGCTTTCGACGTCAAATTTGGAAGCATCAGCCCACTCGAACCCTCTAAAGGGGAGTGGCTGCATCATGGAGTGCCCGTAAAGATTATTCACGTCAGTGTACATGATGTAGCTTGATGGTTGGGAGGGGTCGTAACCAGTAGCCATGTGGTGATTGTTGGCGTGTGCGAAGCGTTGCGACACTTGGACCATGCCGCCCCGGATAGCTCTCTCGATGAAAAGCATGATATCAACATCGAAGATAAGTGAAAGTTTAACTTTAGTCAGCAGAAGCATGGCCGACCATGCCAGTCCAGGAAGGCTGTAAAAATATACAGGGTCCAGGTTGTAAATGTTTATCGCAGTCGCCCGAAACGCCTGGAACACATCGGCAAGAAGCGTCACATCAAGCTTCAGGTATGCATCGTGGTAATCACCGAAAGTTCGGCAACCCAACTCGACCCACATAGACTGAGCATGCTTGTACTCCTCGTCGGTAATACCTGAACCTCTCAGCTGGCTGTAGAACTTATCCTGGGGAGGCAGCAACTCTTCTTCGAACTTGGAACGGTCGGTGACGTATTCGTAGGGGTAGACCCCTTTACGTCTGATGAGTGCGACATCTAAGTTCGGGAAACTTGATGT
The DNA here is from genome assembly GCF_977018435.1 of Lepisma saccharinum. Classification (NCBI taxonomy): domain Eukaryota; kingdom Metazoa; phylum Arthropoda; class Insecta; order Zygentoma; family Lepismatidae; genus Lepisma; species Lepisma saccharinum. Next base: position 9,242 of record NW_028143454.1, on the reverse strand, counting down.
GGTAATAGCTAGTTGGTCGTCTCTGAGCTTCCCAGCAAGAGCATCGAGGCTTGCCTGGAGGAACCTCAGAGAGTCGAGGAACCGAAGCTCGATGCTCCTGCTGCTTGAGTCGGGGATCGGCACCCACTTGCTGACGCTAATATAACGCTCCTCGTTCTGTGCCAGGACATTGATTCTCGCATCGTCGTACCCTAGATGTGTGACCAAGTGATGGAAATCATATCCCGAGCCATTGTGAAAAAAGACCGGTATGAAGCGCGGGTCCTTGGCTCTCAAGTTACACCTGTTGCACCACGGGCCAATGTAGCTTCCGGTCCCATAATGGTCATGGTGGTGGACCTTTTTGTTATCGTCAGTGAAGACTGAGTTGCAAACAGGACAATTTAGAGCTATTTCGTGCTGATGCTTGTCTTCCGGAGACAGAGGCAGCATGGGCTTGGGGGCCAACAGCACCTTCCCTATCTTGATGGATTCCTGTTGCATTCTCTCCAGGAAGTGTTTGACCGGGTCGGGACCGCGATACACATAGGGCTCGGAGGCAATATGGTCTCGCCACACCACAACATAGGAGTAACTCGAGGCCTCGTGGATTTGGAAAGGAATGGTAGAGGATGTTTCGGGGTTGGGCTCGCAGTTAGACAGAGGTTGAAGAAAGGCCTCGAAGTCTGCTACAATATAGGCAGGATGCTTCACCATAGCACTGTGCATGCGAAAGCACTCTACTGCACCAGGTTCGGGCAGGATAGTTCGTGCAGGCTTGTTGGTACCACAGTAGAGCATGTGGCGAGCTAGCTTCTTAGCAGCAATATTGGGACCTCTGATGCGCCGGTAATCCTGCTGTTCTCGATTATGAAATGTAGACAAGCACCTGCGACACACCTCGACGTGGTGACTGTCTTCGCTCCGTTGGCTCGAAACAAGCCGAGAGAGCGAGCGAATGAGGGTGTAATGGTGATGGGTCTCGTCCTTGATGAGCAGGAGGTTGATTTCTCGTGCCTTGTTGTTGCTCACGTTGCTCACTCGGATGGGGTGGACCTCATGTTTGTTCTCGGTGAGACCGTAAACATTGATGGCTAATTGCAGGCCCAACAAGTCACGAGCACGAACCTCAAACTTGCGAATATGCGAGACTTCTACAGGGTAGGCAATCCCGGCCATTGCATCCTCCAGTTCCGACTCATACTGCGTGTAGTGGTTAACACGGTGTGGACTGTTTTTCCAGTGAACAGGGTGCAATGCTGCCAGCACCGACCAGAGGAAGCATTTGGTGTCTTTGTTCTGAATATTGACAACAGCTTTCCTTTCTTTAACCTTGGGTGGCAGGGCAATATAGCTAGACCCTGCCAGTGGCAGGAACTTGTTAAGTGTCAGACAAAGTTCGTGGGGGTCGCCACACAGCGAACCGCCCGAGCCTTTAGCCTGATGCTCCTCGTGCTTTGCCACAAGCTCCTCGACAAACTTGTCGTAGATGCTGTCGAGGTCAGTGACATCTGCCTGATGCAGTATTTTTGCTTTTGTGGCATGGAAGAATTTATATATTTCATCAGACGGTTTCTTATACTTGCAGCATAGCACAGCATAGAATTTAGTGGAGTGTGTGGCCAATGCATCGTTGAGGATGGATATTATCTTAGCTCGCTCGCTCCCCAGAAAACTGCGCACATCACAGAAGCTGTTTGATGTTATGTCAAAATCTTCTAATAAATGCTCAAACGCAAACCGGTCTGCTTTCTTCGCCAGCTTGACGCGTTTGGCAGGTGGTAATGCATCGAGGGAGGTTACTTCTACCTTTCGCTTGGAAGGTTGCGGTAGAGATGTTCCAGTGCTTTTACAAGTAAGCTGGTGTCGCTTGAAGTTGGCAATAGAAATATTTTTTCCACACTTAGAGCACAGTTTGGTTGCACATATTCGCTTTTCCGGCACACAAGTACGACAGTGTCTTTGAAAATGTTTACTTGACACAGCAGTTTGGCACGTAGGGCAATTTTTTACAGAACGCATAATGCAGAGATTTTTTGGGGGTATGTTATTTAATATCCAATGGTGTGCAATGCAAAATATAATTGCTCACTTTTTTTAACTATTCTCTATGACCTTACTTGGGTTGTTTTTTTCGCCAAATTATATGCTTCTAGTCTCCTATACAATACAATATACGTACAATATTGTCAAAAGCGTCATATTTGAGTAAGTCGCTTGTCACCTAAACACTACAGCTGACAGGTTGGTAAAATCTGACATGAAAGCAGATAATACACTTAACTCTTATTTATATATAATTTTCACGGGGGGGGGGGTACAATATTGTCAAAAACGTCATATTTGAGCAAGTCGCTTGTCACCTAAACACTACAGCTGACAGGTTGGTAAAATCTGAAATCAAAGCAGATAATACGCCTCAGTCTTATTTATATATAATTTTACGGGTGTACAATATTGTCAAAAGCGTCATATTTGAGTAAGTCGCTTGTCACCTAAACACTACAGCTGACAGGTTGGTAAAATCTGACATCAAAGCAGATAATACACTTAACTCTTATTTATATATAATTTTCACGGGGGGGGTACAATATTGTTAAGAGCGTCATATTTGAGCAAGTCGCTTGTCACCTAAACACTACAGCTGACAGGTTGGTAAAATCTGACATGAAAGCAGATAATACACTTAACTCTTATTTATATATAATTTTCACGGGGGGTACAATATTGTTAAGAGCGTCAGTTTCCGTAGAGCTCTTTTTTTCCATCTTCCCTCTATACAGAATCGACGGCTTCCCGATTTTCATCACGTAGTTTCTTTTTCATTCAATAGATGGCAGAGGTTGTATGATTTTTCAAATCTATGACGCGTATGTTTGCGCTGCTAACCTTCATTTGTTACGTCTTGCAAACATGTTGCATAAAAATGTTGTAGAAGATTCTGCAATATGGATATTGTCACACATTCCTTTTATTTTATACTGTTGTAAATAGAAAGAATTGTGTACGGTAAATGTTTTGTACATTATAGGGGGGAAAAAATGCAAAATATCCCCCAATTTTAAATCGATCCACCTCTGAATCGATTTTTTACATATTCTCACGCCGGCATATGTTGTTCTATTTTGCTTCTTTTACTTGCTTTGCTTAATTAACTCTCGCTAATTAGCATTTTTTTGGAAGAAGTCAACTAGAACAACATATGGCGGTATGAGAAATATGCAAATTAAAGAATATTTTAGTAATATAAGGGCCCTAGCAATTAGCTTCGTCGACTAAGAGTACTCTTTTAAACGTCTTCAGCTAGATCGTATTACTACGCGAGGACGTTTAAAATGTTTGGGTGTTGAAAACGTTTGACCTACTTTTTATTTCTATTGTTTGCTAATACATGGCGCTGATAGTACCTCCTCTCTCTCCCCCCCCCTTTTCTCCTCTGCTGTATGACAAATAGCACAAACATAAAATTAAAATTTTGGAGAGCAAAACATAAAATTTGCATCCATCTGATATCGAACTAGAAACTTTATCTTTCGGGGAGTCAACATTATTTTTTACTCAGTCGTCATATATGAACACACGCAAACATTCACATGTGCTTTTATTTTGTGTTCGGTAAGTACAAGTATATTCTTACATAAATTATTGTTTAATTTAATAAATTGTAAACTCGGAGCCTGCTATACTAACACTCCCGTGTTTCATTATACAGCTCACAGGTTGAATTGAAAGTGAATGTTGCGTGCATACAGAAATAACACAGAAAAAAAGCGGATGGAAGTAATTTAAAATCAGTAGAGCAAGGTTAGTATTACGAGAACGTAAAAACACGTGCTTTCATTGTTGTCTGAATTCGCGGCAAACGTGGAGGGGAGAGCAGAGAGGCGCGACAGATGCACGCTTGGCAACCATATTCTTACTTTCACTTTGTACAGACGATGTAAAACTCAGTGATACTTTAACAGTTTATCGATAATACTGAATGTAGAAAAATTGTAAATAATAAAGTAGCACGTTACATTTTTAATATAACTAGTAAATAGGTGGAAATCATTGTGATGTTTGTTTGGCGTCTGCCTTCTGCTTCCGTGCGGTGCGCCTGCGCCCCAGAGCGCTGTGGGTGAAGTTCGGGCTGACACCTGGCGAGAAAAATAACAACCGTACTACAAGGGGACATGTAGATTCGGACGACTGGGACGTGAGTTCGACGGCACGCGAGAACAACAGAAGAGAACGGTACGGAGCACTTGCCAATCCGGACACAGCCTAAGTTGTACAATTAGGTACAAGTATTGTACAATTAGGTACAAATTGTTGTACAATTATTTCCCCCAGTGTATTTTGTTTAATATTTTATTTCAAATTCACTGTCAGAAACTAGTGTTGTCAGTTCCTGGATGTAGGTTTACTCTGGGCCCGTTCCGAAAGTCGCACGAGTTTAACGCGTTAAACAAGTTATGGCAACTGGCCGTTCCATAAGTGCTTCCGTGCATTTCGTGAGTTTCATTATGCTGTCCCAAAAGTCGCATTCCGTGCATTTCGTGCAAAAACAAGATTCACCAAACACACGGGCCAGGATGCTGGTTTGTTCCGTAAAAATCGTCTGCTCCTTCCAGACAAAGCGCGTGCTGATGGATTCAAACTGCACTAGTTCGGAAAATGTATTATAATTTTAACAGATAGCGATATGAAGCAACATGCACAAGATAAGTATGCCTTGACCGTTCTTAGAATGTGATTAAAATAAGTAACAGTGGCCATAATAGAGTTTATTTTTACCATAAAAACATTCCTTCCGCTGACGCCATGCGGAAACTTTCTCTAAACAAAACGCTGCGCCTGCGCTTTCGCCTAGAGTGTCCCATAAGTCCGTAAAATAACTGGTTTCACCAGATTCACGAGCCCAGTTATTTTCGTTGAATGCGTTCGTTTCGTTAAGACTTTCGGAACGCACCCTCTGTTGGTTGTCACTGTCAAGCTTCCAGTATTCGTACAGCATAAAAAGCTATAACCCCCTCAAAATATATACATTGTATACGCCAAGATGCTCAATAGCCTAGCAACACATCATGAAAAAACATACCAAGAGGACCCAGTGGGTTTATAAGTCAGTACTGCCACTATTTGTAGGTTAGCTTAGCCAGTGAAAGTAGTGGAATCTTCGGATGGGTTGGTAAAACCCCCCCTCAAACCAATAGAGTTGCCAAATGTAACAAGAGGCAATAGGCCCCCCTCATAAAAAGCTACAGAGTGTTGCCCTGTGCCCTCTGTACATCAAAAGCTACAACGAGCCTCAAATGAGCCTCAAAAAATTCAGAACTATGTACGCTAAGGCTAGTGGGGTTAACACCCAAAAGGCTACGCCTCGCCCGATGTACACACACACAAAAAAAAACTAAAAAATTAAACACCGTGAAAGGCTACGCCGAGAAACACTGGGGTTAACACCCAAAAAGCTACGCCGAGTTGGTAACACTGCTTGTGTGAGGTTGCCAACCCCCCCCCAAAAAGCTTCAAAATATCAGTTGGTGAAATTTTCATAGGGTGAGTTGGCAACACTGAGCCCCACATGATGATTCGAGCCCCAAATGAGGATGGTGAACCGGGACACTATACTACTAAATTGCTCTACTGTTGTGCGATAAGAGAGACCCAACACACACGTATATTCAACAAGCCTGCCTCTTCACACCAAATTCACGCACATTACGCGCCAATATATTTATTTAAGAATACCAGTTCTGAACTGTTTATGTTAATAAAATAAGAATAAATGGCATTAAGATAATTGAAATGATAAAGCAATGTTTGTATGTTGATCAATTCACATTTTGGTGCACAGTGTGCCACTTATGCTGAAAGGAAGTACAGCAGGCTAATTGTTTCATTTGGGTGTTGAAAGACATTCCGTTCATATGCATATCGAATGTCGAATCTTGCTCAGTTATTGCTTTTGTCTGCTGTCGTGTGTAGTGTTTTGCCAAAATGGTAATAAGAAGATTGTCAAGAAAAGGAAGAAATGTTGAATTTAAGATCCCGAAGGAAACTGGTGACCATTTTGGGGATCAGAGGCGACGTACGATTTCCACATTAGGGGCTGAGTGCCAGCTCTCATACTCGATTCTCTTTGTTACTGACTTGCTACATTGGCATAACATTTACTTATATACACTCCTAAAACTATTTTCACTTCCTAAAATACAAATTCTGGACGAATTTCATACATAGACTGCTGTGTGCACGACGTTGCTTTACATCATCTTAATGGGGACCTTTATGTGATGTGAGGAACTTGTGTGCATCTTCAAATGACACAAAGTTCCCCAAATAGGTTTAATATCCCCGTTTGGCGGATAACATTTTCACACACATTCAGAGTTTCCCGAAATGCGCATATGTTCCAGGTTAGTTCCCCGAAATAGGGGGAAAATTCAGGTTATTGATTTTGATGAAAATTTAACTTTTTCAGCTCATTCTCACCATCTAGTGTCATTTCTGAATCCCATGGAAGTCCAGAAATCTTAAAAACCCTCAAAATAAGAGAGTTCCCAAAAGGCGGAAATTTGTCATGTTCCCCAAATTTTCACACTTACAAACCATGGTGTGTGTGTGTGTGTGGAGGAAATGCGCGCGCAACCATTGTATAAGATGCAAAGTCGTGAAGGAACGTGATTTAAAGATGGCGCCGAAGGTGTCGTAACCCCGAGAGCCTAGCGGCTAAGGTTATTGCTCTGTAAACAAGGGGTGTCGAGGGTTCGATTCCTGGTAGTCAATATTGATTGATTAATTGAGTTAGTGTTTTAAGTCTACTCTATGCACAGCAAGGCTAATCTGGACTGGACCTACAGTTTAAAGTGGGGATCCGAACCAAAATGTGCCTCCACCGGGTATCGAACTTGGGACCCTTTGATTACATCGCGGCGACATCAATATCGAAATGTCTCGATTAGCCTTTGCGTAAATAAACCCAACAAGATGGCGGTGTTCGAAAATGGAGTTGGGTTAGTGGTTAAAGTTGTCGCCTTTTAATAACCGTGATAAACACACAATGTAATATTATCTACTTGGATAAGGGCATGTCCTGAATTTTATGGTTTCATCTTGGAAAACAGGGCTGCGAGCAATTCCTCACTGATGGCATTTGATTTGATTTTTGTTACTTAGCATTGAATTTTGGGCTAATCGCGACGATGATAATAAGAAAATTGATAAATGTGTACTGAAAGAAAAACGTAGCGCGCTGTACCCTGATAACATAGTGGTAACAACGTCGCCTTGTAAAGAAGGGACACTGAGATCGATACCCGGTGGAGGGACATAGTGGCTCGAATCCCACTTTAGGTAGGATTTAAACTGTAGGTCTATTCTCGATAGCGTATTGTTGAGTCTTAAATCCACCAAAAGTCCATAACAAAAGGCATTGTTTCAACGTATGTTGAATGTATAATTACAATGTATATGGTGATAAATTAATCCTTAAGCAAATATACATTTGTAATTCTGTTTAATAATAAGAGACTTCACTTTCCTTTACATCTATTCACAAGAGCATAAAAATACAACTTGCAAATTAATTTCCAAATTAACAACCTCTTATTCATATCTTTTACGTGTGTGTGTGTTTTCTGAAATCTGGCAAAGTCCCAATAATGTATTCACTTCACAAGTGTCTATTACATAACAGAAAGCATCATTTGGTATTCAATGTCAGACGAATAACGAATTCCATGGGAATATTTCAGCGAGTTCGTGGATGCGAGTTCAACTCTCAACGACAAATGGTGTTGGTTTGACCCGCGTTAATGTCATTGGTGTTTCCTTTGTGTTTGTTTCTCTATCACAGAATATTTCTTTTCCATAGTTTCGGTGTTCTATTTTTTACCGACTTATCTAGAAGTTGTTTAAAATTACGGATCATGAGAAATATACGATGAAAGGCAAGGCAAACGTAATAGTCCGGAAAAGACAAATTGAAACTTATACTTAGTTGAAAGTACAATTGGTCATTGTTGATTACAATTATAGAAATAACTTCATCGAAATACTTGGTTTTCTTTTACATACATTTTTGTAATTCTTTTTGTGCACCTTTCCATTCCTACTTGAACAGGTAGACTATAAATAAAAACTCGGCATGGTTTCCTTCAATTCATTATTACAGTATAGATCTTCCATGATTCTCGTGGCTTATGATGCATAGAATTAACACTTACTGATTTTTCTTTGTTGTTCTTGTATATTGATTTAACAAATATAGTCACCTTATAATTCTATTAACCGAGACTGGTTGGAATGATTTCTCCATACGCATGGACGTCCGGAAGGGAGGGGGCCACGCCACCCGGAAATGAAAGTGAATCAAGAAGTACATATTTCACGCATATAATTTCATTTCAGTCACAGTAATATATGTTAATTATTGCGAGAGCGTTGCAGGAACATGATAACTTCAAGCTGTAGAATTTTTTTAAAGGGAGTAATACTATTTTGGGGAAATTCTGCCTCATTCTGCCCCCCCCCCCCTTGGAAAAATACCTTGCTTGTCCCTTCCTGGAAAAAATCCTGAAGACTTCCATGTATCAGCGGCGTTAAAAATGTCATTAAATATCCATATATCACCGTTGACAAGCACACATACTGTAATATACATGTAATGATACAAGAGAACACAGCTTTTAAAGGCTTCTTTATATGACAGTGAAGAGAAGAACAACACGCGCAAGTAATACTTTTAAAAGAGAACAATCTAGCCAGAATTGGATCTGTCTGGCAAAGGCGACGCCTCTACCATGTACGGATAAGTCGAACGCAACGTACAGCGCAGCGAACGAAGTTCTCAACCCAGAAAGCACACAAACAAGCTATGTACCAATTTCACCCTCCTCCCTCTTGAAACGGACACAAGACCAATGCGCTAGCCGATTCCCAATGTTCTCAAATTGCCTAATAACGATTTTATTTTTAAATAAAAAAAGAAGTGCGTTATCGACACCTATTAGCATTTATGCACGAACAGATATTAAAAAAGGAAAACAAGATGGCTGACACTGTTGTGTATTCAAGAGGTTCCAGTTTCGAGTCCCGATGCTGGCAAATTGCAGAATAACATTGATTTTTTAAAAAAAGTGAGTTACTGTTCCCAATTAATCTTGATACACAAATAGATATGGCTTACTTTGGGATTTTGTAACCCAAGGGTCGAGGGTTCAATTCCCGCTAGTGCTATTGTTGGCGTTTTTTTAACGAAGTGTCTATTAACTATA